>NC_052352.1:48238657-48312491 GCF_009727055.1 Benincasa hispida
ATAAACCTGCAATCTCGAGGGTGGATGTGTGTCGAAACTTCAACCTTCGACAACCTAAGCAAGATTCGCGAGATTTCCCTTGTCGAGGGTTGAAGTTTCAGCCTATGTATTGTTTCCAAGTTTTTCTTTGTTCGTCGAGTTCTCAACGTTCGACCTCCAGCATCGAACTCCCAAAACAACAATATTTCTCTAATAAGTTTCAAAACAACAATATTTCTCTAATTAGTTTTGAAAACAACAATATTAATATTAAAGGTCCTTTAATGTTATGATTTTTTATTATTCTTATTATGTTATATTAGTTTAATGCTATGACTTTTTTTTTTTGTATCCACTTCATTTTATAATAAACAATTTACAATTATTTTATATTCAAATATTTCATGTCCATTAAATTATTTTAGTGAAAATTGTTTTCAATTATTTTAGTGAAAATTTAAGTTTTAAATAAAAAAAAATGTTCGTTTGAGAATCTCACATTGCTAAGATTGGGAAGTGAGACTTCATTTATATACTTCTACCTTGAGTTGTAGGTTTGGACTCCAAAGAGTACCCATATTTTAGAGGGACTAAGGAGAGAGATTAATGTGGGAATGGTGGGCATCCTACACGCATGGCGTGGTGTGATTAAAGGGCTAGTTTCCATCTATAGTCAATTTTCACTAGAATTATCTCAATCTTGCAAGTTAGATAAATCTTTTTATGGTCTGAAACAAGCTCCTAAGTAATGACACGAAAAATTTGACAACCTATTTATAACTTACTTTATAGAAATAATAATTAAAAATGGTCAATTATAATCTAATACAGACACACTCAAAATTCCATTAACTAACCATAACAATTTTCATCAATTTTCATTAAATTAAGATCTCAATATTTCCATCAACGTCGATATTCTGAATGTTATAATGACCAAAATGATATTTCGATTTAAAGTTATATTAAAATTTAAACCCTAAAATTATTGGGCGGTGGCCGGTGAGGAGGGTAGTAATGGAGAAATAGACCATACTGAAAAAGAAATTCGGCTGTCACACACACACACCCATCAATCACATTCCAAAGCCATATAATCGCCCAATTAAGGAGACACATATAGGTCCATACTATTACTTACCTTCAAACTTATGAAAATCCCCTTTCAAATTCTCATGGGACGTGTTTCGATATTGGTCCTTATACTTTAACGAAATAACAATTTAGTTCTTACGACGAATTTCTATACTATTTAGTTCGTTAATTTTATTTATATAAGAATTTAGTTCGTGAACAATCATTTTTGTTATATCTATTTTTAAATTTTAATTGATTCGATCTTTTATAACCATTACTTTTCTTAAATTTCATCATATAATTTAGATTAAACAAAATTTGTTGATATTCAAATGGTATAAAAATTGTAATAAATATTTTATAAATTAATTATTATATAAAAAAAAATTAAAATAATAAGTCTACTTTAGTTCATAGAACTAAATTAGACCAATTTAGTATTAATTTACTAAACAATGCAATTAATTTTTTCTAATTCAAAATTAAAATTGACCCAACACTATTTTACTTCATTTCATAACTCATTTTTTTAAAAACGCAACTGTCATCAAGTATTTTAAAAGTTAAAGCAATGCCAAACTTACCATAAATTGTTACAAAATAAAATTTAATACATTAATTTGATGGGATTTTTCATAATAAGGACATAAAGTTACAAATTTTAAACCATATAAACTAAATTATTACAAATTTAAAAGTATAAAAACTAAATTCTACCACTAGAATGCCACTTGAATGTAAAGGGATTAAGAGTATTTTAACCCTAGAATATATAAGTTTTGGACTTTAAATTTTTACAATTTAAATTATAATTCTCGAAAATCTTTTAAAATTAGTTAAAAATATATACTTTTTTGTCTTAGATTTTGAGTCTAGTTTTCATTTGTTTCCCAGATTTCAAAATGTTACATTTTAAATCTTAAGTTTTGAGATTGGCTTCAATTTAGTCCCTAAATTTCAAATAATCATAATTTTCCCCTTCAGATTTGAGTTAAGAGTGTAAATTTTGAAATTTAAGGACCAAACTAAAATAAAATTCGAATATCAATGATACAATTATAACATTTTGAAACTTAAAATTATTGAAATCAAATTTAAAACTTAGGGATTAAAAGTGTAACATTTTGAAATTTAAGGACAAAATAAAAACCAGACCAACGAATTAAAAAAATATTTTTCCAAATTAATTATTTCAGTTTTCAAAATTTTATAAGGAAAATTCTTATAAATAAAAAAATTCCAAAAATATTTAGACTTTATAAAAAAGAATCTAAAAATATTTTATATTATGAAATTTTTTACTATGAAGTGTAAATATTTTTTAAATATTTTTTATATTTAATAAGCCCCATTTCATAATAGCACCCTTTTTTAAAAGAAAATCTAAAGCACAGAAAGTATTAATCAATAATTATTTAAGAAGGAAAAATTAAAAGGATATTATCCTTTTAGAAACTATTTATGAAAATATTGTTGTTTTCAAACTATTTGTAAAAATATTATTGATTTTTTTTTAAAATAAATCGATGGTTGAAAATTCGACTCGAATTTTGAACCCTCGACCTTCCTTTCACTTGTACGTCGAACTTTGAACCCTCGACCTTGCCCTTCCTAAATTATTATTGAGTCTGTTTAATTATATTTCTAAATTTTCATAAGGTCCCCCTGGAATTCCTTCCAAAACTTGTTGAATAATTTTTCTGTCATCTCTGCAAGTCTGACTAAATAACGAGCTAATGAATCTTCTTATTTTTGCCACTGAACTTCCCAATCAAATTCGAGAGCGAGATTATGAGAGAGAGCGAGATTTTGAGAGAGCGAGAGCAAGAGCGAGATAACGAGATTTTGATAGAGAGCGAGAATACCGTACAAATTTTCCTTTTTTTTTCTTTTTAATTATTATACATTCCACCTTCTTCCTTCTAAATCCTATCTTTTTTTTTTTTTAATTTTTCATTTTATAAAAAAATTCTAAAAATATTTTATTATTTTATTTAACTCTAAAAAGAATAAATTAAAAAAAATAATAACTCATAAAAATTAAAAAAAAATGTAAATTAAATATCTCATTTAATAAAAATAATTACAAAAATCAATGTGTCCCACAAGGCGGACGTCGTCGATTTCGAGCTGGTTGTCATCGTCGACTTCGAACTTGAGGTTGCTCGGTGTTCTTCTGATGTTGCCTAGTACCTCTGCAGACACTTCATAATATAAAATATTCATTATGCTCTCCACGACCCCCGACATGTCCATGCACATATGAAGACGAAGGACCAATCTCTGAGTCATAATGTCCTGAACCAAATATTGCATCATCATCATCGGACTAACATAATAGTTTGACTCTGCGTCTACGTCATAGGGGGCAACTCTTCCACATTATGTGCAACCTCATCAAACTCATCCTCTTCGCGAACAGGTCTCTACGTCTAGAAGCTGGTGGAGGAACAATAGGTATATCGTACATATAATAAATTTCCTCCATATAGCTTTGGTTGTCACTACATATAGCAAGAACATGGTTCGGATCATCGCAACCTCAACAGAGTCTACTGTTATTCGATCTCTGTGAATTATAAAAACAATTAGATAATATTTAAATAAATTTAAATTAAAAATAGATAATATTCATTCATTTACCAGATGACCCACAGCTGCTCCCGGACGAGTGACGTAGCGTCTTGTTATATTTATACCAATGAATATTTATGGAATGACATCTGTGTCAAACTATTCAAGAGAAACCCCCACTGCAATAAACCTTGCACGATAGTGCATCACACTACCAAATGTGCACCTTTTTCGGACCAATCTCCAGTCCTTAGGTTAATATCATGCAGTACGGGTTTAGTATTACAAGGCGATGGGACATCCTGCTGAAAACCAAATTGTCTCATCACCCTGTCAGGAGATGTCACTCACTAATGTGAAACATATGAGAGGACTCATCGGCCGCCATATGTTTTGAACATTCGAACAAAAATTAGGCAAAGTATGCACAATAATTTGTACGGCCCCAAATAACCTGAAACACAAAATATATATTAGAGAATATTAAAGACAAATACAATAAAAATGTGAATAAAATAATCAATTTGGTTAGTGTAATGTACTTGTTTAGATTGAAGCAGATTAAACATGTATCTATACTAGTTGACTACATGTGTGGCTGTCCTAGTCACACAAAATTTGTCTCTCCACCTAAATTTTTAAATTGATAATTTAGAATTTAAATTAACTAGATCAGTGATATAAAAATTAAATTGAATTAAAAACAACATACCGAAACCGTAGGCTCGTCCAACTAATTGAGCGTCATTAACATGATATAGCTGTGGAGCATTGTTGGAAATCGCTCCCAATCACCATAGTGCAAAAGTATGAGAGGCCCAACTATCTCTCGAACCTCAGATCTTGTTGCTTGCATAGTTGTCTATACAACCATGCCAAGCATGCTCCACCCCACAAATACTGCCCGCATCATGGAGGTTAGCTAATAGTTGCAGGAACATCAAGTGAACAAATGACTTGATTTATCTGAAAACAGATTTCCACCCATCATTTGTAATATATATGCTCGCGCACCCTAATATACCCTTCTTACATCCTGATCCATCATTGTTGAGAAAGACTTGGTAGACCGAAAAGTTCACGTTATCAACAACGAGATGGATGGACAGAACCAGCCACTTGACAACGATGTGGATTTTATAACCAGTTAGGACATAATCGAAGGAAGTGTCATTCGTTACTAAGACGGGCTTCAGATAGTTAGGGATTGAATAATAAATAATTTTTTTATTTATATTCATTTTATTGTATATTCAATTTTTTTATTATAATTTATTGTATATTCAATTTTTTTTATAATATATACTGTATATTCAATTTTTTTTTTTTTGTAATCAATAAAGTTTTACATTATAATAATCTATTATATTCAATTTTATAGTATATAATCTAATATATTCAATTTATTGTCTAATGATTATTCAATTATAGTATATAATCTAATATATTCAATTATAGTTAGCTATTTTTTTTTCTTTTTTATATATTATATATTTCTATGGAAAGTTCAAATAAAGTGAAGACTCTCGCTCTCTCCTAAGATCTCGCTCTCTTAGTCTCGCTCTCTCCTAAGATCTTGCTCTCTCAATCTCGCTCTCTCCTAAGATCTTTCTCTCACTCTCGCTCTCTCAATCTCGCTCTCTCCTAAGATCTTGCTCTCTCACTCTCGCTCTCTCCTAAGATCTCGATCTCGCTCTCGCTCTCTCTCAATATCTCGATCTCTCTGTCCATTAATGATTACTAGCTTTCATTTCTTCTGGAACAATCCAAACACTTTTTTGATTATGGATCTACTACTAGAAACTCAATGTGTAATCTTAGCATTCAATGTGTATTCCTTAATAATCTCATTTTTCAATTATTCAACCATTTCATTTTACCAAGTTCAATGTAGTCGCAGATTAGTCAATATAAACTAAATCTCGCTCTCTCCAACATTCTCGTTTTTGAATCTCGCTCTCTCCTAACATCTCGCTTTGAATCTCGCTCTCTCCTACTATCTCGCTTTGAATCTCGCTCTCTCCTTAATCTGCTTCAGCCCACTTATCTCCTTAATCGCTTTGAAGTTTCGAACATGTGTGTAACCTTCGACAACCTAATATACAAAATTTTGTTCGTAGACAAAGCTAATTCGAATTGTCTTTCATTCCAAGCCATAACTTGTATCCATGCACTTCATATTCGCCTGGAGTTCGCTCCAGAAATATATGCCCATCCCCACCCCCTCACGTCAATCCCACAAGCCTCCGTCTAATTCGAAATGATAACAAAATGCATAAGTTGTTAGAAGCAGCTCGAGTACACAGATACATATAGTATACCATCTCATTACTTTATTTCCTCTATGAAGGAAAAAGAAAAGTAATAAACCTGCAATCTCGAGAGTGGATGTGTGTCGAAACTTTAACCTTCGACAACCTAAGTGAGATTCGCAAGATTTCCCTTGTCGAGGGTTGAAGTTTCGGCCTATGTATTGTTTCCAAGTTTTTCTTTGTTCGTCGAGTTCTCAACGTTCGACCTCCACATTAGTCGAGTTCTCAACGTTCGACCTCTAGCCTCGAACTCCCAAAACAACAATATTTCTCTAATAAGTTTCAAAACAATAATATTTCTCTAATAAGTTTTGAAAATAATAATATTAATATTAAAGGTCCATTTAAGAATATAAAACTATACTCCTTCATTTATTCCATTATTTAAGAATGCAAGTCGCTTTCTAAATAAATGTTCTCCCACGTTCACAAAACTCGTGGCCACAAATTTTGTGTATTTTTGTCTCCATAAATTATGAACTTTTATTTTAGGAAAAATACTTGGTCACTACATTTTAGATTTTGTTTCTATTTCGTTCCTATATTTCGTTCCTAAATTTTAAAAGGTTAAATATTTTATTCTTAAGTTTTGAGTTTAACTTCAATTAATCCCTAAATTTTAAAATGTTATAATTTTATTATTGACATTTGAGTTTTGTTTCAAGTTAGTTCTTATGTTTCAAGATTTATATTTTTAACCTCGATTATTCACTAAAGACTCATTTTCCATCTTTGGTATTAATTTGTGTTAATAAATTAAAAATCATTAAAATAATTATAATTAATTAAGTTTCACTATTTTTATCACTTTTAAAATTAAATTAAAAATTTTACTTAATAATTATTTTTAATTAATTTAACATCAATGATTGAAAGTGAGTATTGAAAAATTGAAGTTAAAAATGTAAAATCTTAACCCTATAGACCAAATTGAAACAAAACTCAAATCTCAAGGTTAAATTATAATATTTCGAAACTTAAGGACTAAATTGAAATAAAACTCAAAATTTGAAGATCAAACGTGTAACATTTGAAAACTTAGTGATCAAACAAAAACTATATTCAAAATCTAGGGACCAAAAAGATATTTTCCCTTTTACTTTTTACAAAAATTATTTTGAATTTTTTTTTAGTTCAATAATGATCAAACTTCTGAGCTCTTATTCGGGATATATGTCTAAGTCAATTTAGCTATGCTCTTGGGTACTTGAGTAGATTTATGTCATTGAATTTAAAATTATAACAATAAATTAACTAATTTACGTGATTCTACTTACTTTTTTATATAGATTAAATTATAAGTTTAATCCTTAAATTTTTAATTAGCCATTTCAATTATGTCATTGAAATTTAAAATTATTACAATAGTTTGAATTTTCAATATTTATCTAAAAAGCCCTTAGCCTTTAAAAAGTTTCTAATAAATCCCCAAACATTTAATTTTTTTTTGTTTAATAAAGCATTGGTTTTTTTAATTTTATGTGCAATATGCCTTTAATTTATTTGACATTTTTAAACAAATCAAGAAACTATTTGACATAAATTAAAAGTTTAGTATTGTTTTATTACACTCAAAATTCAATTTTATGTTCAGTAGATTTGTAAAAAAATTTAAAAATGTATTCCTTATATATCGAAGTTCTATTAAATATAAGGTAAAATCTATTAAATACCTCATAAAAGGTTTGTAACATAACATTTTATAGGGGAGTATTTTTTAGATTTAAAAAAAAAACGATGAATTTACCAAAACTAACATAGTTTATGACCAATAATATATATTAAACTAGTAGTTACGACTCAAAGTGAGCATAAACTTAGAAGTAATTAGTATGCAGAGCATTCAAGAACAAAAATTTTAAATCTCATATACTCTACTTGTTGTCTGAAACTTTTTTCATAGTACTTTAATATTGAAAAGAGTACATACGTACTGCAATTATTTTGGATGTAAATAACCTTTATGTAAAAGTTGGTGACTTCCTCACCTTAATGGGATTTGGAACTGGACTCCTAATAGTTGGTTGATTTTTCTACTTAGGTAGATTTGATAGTGGCAGTGGTTGTACAGGAGGAATGTGCAACATGACTTGTTGTTCGGAGTCTATTATAGACATGTGATTGTATTAGTTGATGGTATTCTTATATCCATAATTACTCTGTTACGTGCACTGGTAACTTTGAGTCTAGGATTCATTTATTATTTGAGTACTCTTTTAGCCATGCCATTTGGGAGGGATATGCGTTTGGGTGGAGGGGGTGCTCCCACGGGATCTCTTATTGGGATACGATGCTCAATTGGATTTGTCACTTTAATGTAGGCAATCAATTGAGGTGTAAGGTCTGGAGAGTCACTTGGTATGCTGCTATTTATCATATTTGGCAAGAGCATAATTTGCATGTCTATGAAATTATCTTGCATCCTCTCCAGGTGATCAATCAGGTTGCTCTGTCTGAGTTTTTCTTTGTTGTTCTTTGGGGATTTGGGCTTCTATTGAGATGACCCATGAGGGTTCTTCTCATTGGGACCTTTTATCTTGAGTTGTAGTTACTTTTTCTCTTGTGTTTGGAAGGTTTCGTTTGTTTTGTATGTGCCTTGATCTTAAACTATGAAGTCCATTTCTCTTTTTAGCATTCCAATATCTTTGTTAAAAGAAAAAAAGTGACAAGTTGTATAAACCACACTTAGAGTATGGTGATAATTGCAATTATATCCGCAAACTATTAATTGTAAAAATTGATCCTCAAACTTATACACGTGTTAAAATTGGACCTTTAAACTTATATAATTATAGAAATTGTAACAAAGTTTGAGGAGTCAATTTTTATCATTTGGTGGTCTAATTTGTACAACTATTCTAAGTTAATTGGTCCAATTTTGAAATTTGAGAACCCAATTTTTACCATTAAAATTTTGAAGGTGTAATTATAACTATCACCCAATTTTTGGGATGATTTTTCCAATTTTTCAAAACAATAAAAAAAAAAAAAAGTAAGTACGCAGTATTTGATAACAAAGTCACATGGCAGAAATAATCACATTGTCGTACAAATCTTGAAGAAGTGAGCATAGACCTTTCTTAGTAGGGTGACCATAGACTTGGTGAATATTATTCCACGTTCTTTTTAATATATACATATTTTGTTTGTCGACATATCAACATTTCTATATGNTTGGTGAATATTATTCCACGTTCTTTTTAATATATACATATTTTGTTTGTCGACATATCAACATTTCTATATGTCTACAAATTTTATTATATTATAAACAAATTAAAAAAATATATCTTTTTTTAAAAAAAATAAATATATAACAAAAATATCATTAGTATGGATTATTTTTATTAATTTTAAAAATTTTGCTATATTTATAAATATTTATGCTAATTTTGCTATTTGTGACAATTACTCTATTAACGTTTGGTTTTTTTCTCCTTGTTGTGTTCGATTAAAATATTCTAAATATCCACCTTCAGTTTACAAGATAACAAGTCCCTTTCATATCTCTACGATAATTTGATATTGTCTTCTTAATTTTCATTCCATCTAATTATTACCTCTTTTTATACCATTGTTTAATTCATTGAATGAACTTTGATTTATATGATATTTTATATAATAAGTTCAATCTCTAATATATAGTCTTTTGATTTTTTCTCTTGAAAATCTAAGGAAGTTTTAACCTCTTAAATCTTCTTAAACTTTTAATCTGAGAATTTTTGGGAACTTAAAAAAGTTTGTCTTCCATATTTCAACCATCAATTCTTGAGTTAAAATTAATTTCAACCTTCAAGTATGCTTTAGCTTCCTTAATCTTTTCACTCTCAAGTAGGAGTGTCCAAAAAATCTGATCAATCCAGTCCAACATAGGTTCATTTAAGTTTAGTTGAGTTGGAATAAATGAAATTTGATGAGTTGGATTGAATATGAGTTCACTCAAAAAATAATTGGATTAACCTGAACTTATTATTAATTTTAAAAAGTATGTTTTTTTTTTTACTTCCAATACAATTATATATACATACGTTTATTTTAATTTTTTCATAATTTTTTTATTCTCCAACAATTATTTTAACACTATGGACAGAAAATTTTCATAATATAAATTGAAAGTAATTTTTAAATGTTAATAAAATAATTAGATAATTTTTTTACATATTAACATTTTGTTTCTTTTTAAAACAAAAATCTAAATAATGACCTGAGTAAACTCAAATCAATCCAGCTTAAGTATTTTATGATTCGATGGAGTTGGGTTTATTATTTAACGATGCTTATTTGGCTTAAAAAAATTACAACTTAAATAATTAGATTTGGTCTAAAAAGTGACTTGGACAAAACATGGTGCTTGGACTCAACCTTTTCTTTGGTCCAATTTTCCCTCATTGAACTTGAATTGAATTGGATCTCAAGCCCAATTGACAATTTAACCAAATTGTATTCTCCAACAACTATTTTAAAAATACGGTATTAATCAAATCTTTTTTCTTTTATGTATATATATGCATCTTCTTCATTTCTTTATCTTATTATGTTTTTCTTTACATTGTTTTCTCATCAAAACTAGCTTTTAATTTCATTAATTTTGTAGTTCGTGAGATTAAATTTGAGGACAATATGTTTTGGTCAAGTTTTGTTTCATTGAAATTTAATGCATGTTTGAATTTGATTTTAAAATTGTTAAAATCATTTTTATCACACTTAAAATATCTTCGAAATGTGTCTTTCATCACCCAAATTAATTTAATATTCAATTTATATTTTTAAGCATAATTTTTATTTTATCAAAATTGGCTTTAAACTATTAAATTTATGTTTTATAATAAATTTTAAAATGGACAAAGTAATAACCAAAGTGTCGCATTATGCGAGTGGCTGGCATGAAAAATAGTGCTTTTTTTATTTAACTTTAAAACATTTTTTTTAATGACCTTCTTATATATGAAATATCCATTTACTATTTCACTTAATTTATCGCGATATATATATTTTTTTTAATTTCATCTTTAAATTATGTTACACGTACGTTGAAGAGTGGATTTAGTATGGATTCAACCCTTCTCAATGCTCTTTATATAATATATATATATATATATAAAAGGTTGAGATAATAACAAAATCACTAACTAACCTAATGTAAAATTACTTTCTAGCCCCCCTCTAGAACCAAGTTCAAGTTTCATTCATCACATTTATTTTTATTAAATTATATATAAATCTCCGTCAATAAAATTTCTAGATCCACCATTGCGTATGCCATATATAAACACGATAAGATAATTCTTATTTAAGATGTTGATTTTTTCGGTTGATTTCTATTTTATTTATTGCTTTAATTATAAAAAGAAAATATCATTATCGGCACTACAATGGAAGAATATTTATCGACTCATTTTGTCTATATATCTTTTAATAATTATAGTAAGTATAAAATATCATGATTTAATGCTAAAAATATATTTGGATGAATGATCACGTTCTTTCTTTGTTACTACTGGTTGGGTTGAAGGTGGTATATCCTTTGATGTATGAGTGTGTTTTAGACCATAGATAAAACATCACGATCTAAAAATGGAAATATGTTTGGAATGGACAATCACATCATTTATCCCATTACAACTATCCAGATCGAAGTGGTTAGATGATGAAGAGGTGTAGCATTTCGTGTATGAGATTGATTTAGACGATAAATATGAAAGCATCACGGTCTAACAATGGAAATATATTTAAACCGACAATAATATCTTTTTCCTTCAAAAATTTTAAAACTTTATATTTTGTTTTCCCTTGCAAATAGTTACGACTTTTGGTATCAAGCTAAGGTAGAAAACAATATGTAATCATATATTTTTTTTTCTTACAAAAAGAGAGAGAGAAAAAATTATCTTTTCAGTCACCAAGTATTGAAGAATATGCGCATTTGGTTCTTAAGTTTTAAAAATTTATCTTTTTAGTCCTAAAAAAAATAAGTATATTTGGTCCTCAAATTTTCAAAATGTACCTTTCTAATCATTGAGCTTTAAAACTATGTTTAAAAGATCTTTGAAGAAAGGATGTAGTTTTTAATAATCATTCTTCTAATTTAAAATGTTATATGATTATTTAAAATAATAGTATAAAGTTACTAGAGAGATTTTTTTAAACCTACCTTTAAAAATTCAGAAACTAAAAAGGTTTATTTTGAAAACTCAGGGACGAAGTAAATCTATTCTTATAAAACTAGGAACTAAAAAGATTCTTTGACTGCGATTGCGAGTGTAGATCAGGAAATAAGGATGATTTTCGGGATCAAACACACTTATTCTTCAAAACTTGAGAACTAAAAAATGATAATTTTCCAAAAAAAAAAATCGAAATAAAGCTATAAAAGTATGGGCTAGAAATTTAAAATAGCATCCAAGTTTGATAATGATAATGAATTATTAGTTAATGTGAAGGGCATTTAGTCTAGTGGTATGATTCTCGCTTTGGGTGCGAGAGGTCCCGAGTTCGATTCTCGGAATGCCCCTTTTTATATTTTTTTTGTCTTAATCTACAGAATTTTATTACTATTAATTATTATTTTTCCTTCGTGGAAATGGGCTGATTTCAGGCCCAATTCTTTTTAATCGAAAAGTCCAGCCCAACTGTGAGAGCGTCACTGATATTGGATCCAACGGCTCAATAAAACTACAAAAATTATAGCATATAGCATTTTTTGTACACAAATTTCACAAACATCATCTTTTTCCCCCAAAAAAAAATAAAAATAAATCAGCTTTACATCCTCCAAATCCAGCTACTTATTTATTACCCCAAAATTTTTATAATATTCTATTTCTTTTTATCATTCAATGGTAGATTTATGATTAATAGTAATTTTGAATGTCATATTTATGTAATGTCAAATATATCATTAAATGTATATTAAATATCATATTTTTATCTTCCTGACTAAAAAAAAATCTTGCCAGTAATCTATTGAATTTATTTTCTTTAAGAATCCACAAAAATTCTTAAAAAAGACATCATTATAAGATTTAGTTCCTTATTAATTTAATAAACTTCGGTAAGAAAACAACTATACAAAGAATTTTCTCATCTTCAAAAATTTTCCACACAACAGCTTTTTGTCCTCTCTATTTTGCCCTTCGCCATTTTTTCATTTCTTTTTTTTCCCCACAAAAGAAAAGACTTTTGCACAAATGAGTAAATTTTTGTTTCAATATTTCATTTTATTTTTTTAATTGTGTTTCTCGTTTTTTTTTAGTTTATCTAATTTAAGTTTTTAAAATGATTGATTTTTGTTTGACTTATTAAATACAAAATAAAACAATTTGAACTTACACATAAAATTGAAAATTTAGAAAATTTTAAAAGTAATTTGGACATGTAGTTGTCAAATTCATGAAAACGAAAATATAGAAACATTAGTATGTTAATGAAAGTTTAATAGATTATTGAGTAGATTTTGACCAATAAGAATTAGGTCCAATGTTACTTGACCTAATTTTTCAAAATAAGATTTTATAACCATTTTCAAACTTTTTTTTTTTAATTCTTCATTTTCTTCATATCGCTTAACTTTCATCATTCTCTCTCCCTCCCTTCTTCTTCTAGACTTTTTTTTTTTTTCTAGCTCTTTGCTCTCAATTTCATTTCCGATAGCAACAATGAATAAAGTCGTTCTAGTTCTAAAATAAACCAAATGTAAAGAATAAGAGAGTAAGTAAGAACCAGAGCAAAAACAAAAAGGAATGAGCAATGAAAAAGAACCAAAATAAGAACTAGAAAGCGAGCTAAAACTAAAACAACCGTGAAAAAATAAGATTAACATTACTATTATAATTTTTTTTTTAAAAAAAAGACAATAACAAAAATAAAAAGGATAAAATATACTTTTAGTCCTGAGATTTGAAGTTAATGTCTAGATTTTTCCGGTTGATGTCTGCTACTTTTTGCCATCGCCCCCCAATGAAGAATAAGGATTATGTTGCATCTTCTGCCACCAGGTGAAGAATGAAGGAGAGACTTTGCAAATCCAACTAAATTAGCTAACCAAATATATACAAAATCAAAAGTGAAAACAATAAAATTCTCCAAATTAAAATCCCATTTTCTATTTACGAATGAAATGAATTAGAAGAAAGTTTGATGTACAAAACTTGGAAAAAATGCAAAGAACCACCACTCTAGGAATTGGTTTTTTTTTTTTAAAAAAAAGAGGAAATCAATCACAATGTGCCATTAATAAAAAAAAAATCAGAACATCACAAAGTGAAGGACAAAAATAGAAGATATTTAAATAAAAACATAAATGGTAGCTTGAGTTCTTATATCCAGACAATGAATACTCCAACTATGTAATAGGGGAGGAATAGGCATCGATGGTAGAAGCAAGACAGACACGAGACAACAATACTGAAATCGGGCGGAGATGGAGACCACATAAATATTAGTTTTATTAATTTAATATTAGATGGAGGTTGGAGAAAATTTATGTAATGACCCGACTTTCTAGGACTTATACTAGGTCGTTACTACATGCATACATGAATCTTAAAATGACTCTCCCACAAATATTAACTAAAATCAAAATAATTTTATTAAATAAATAGCTTTTGTAAAATCTAAATGACCGAAAATCTTTGGTCGAGGTCCCCCTGAAATAAAAATAAATTTCATAAAGTTTTATAAATAAAAATTTCAAACAATGGAACTCTAAGTTCAAACATCAAGACTAGAATTTAAAACATGAAAACATGAAAGGAAGCATCTCTCTGGTCCCAGTGGCACAATCATGGATTCTTTTTTTCATTCGTCGGTGTGTTCTTATCCTATCTGAAAACATAACATAATAAAGAATAAGTATAAAATACTCAATAAGTAACCCCACTACTGGGGTCAGGCTCTGCATTTATGTCCAATAAATGCAACTTTCTAGTGAAACAAGGAAAAACCTCTACGAATCCTGGATGGTCATCTAATGGATAATGAACCTGTCCTACCGTAGGTGAGACGTACCCACAAGCCTTTGGTGAAATCCCGGAGGAGATCACTAACCTTTGGTGAAGTCTCGAAAGAAATCACAACCTCTGGTGAATCCTGAAGGAGTCACAAACCTTTGGTGAATCCCAAAGAAAACACAAATCTCTGGTGAAATCTCGAAGGAGATCAGTAACCTCTAGTGAAATTCTGAAGGAGATCACTAATCTTTAGTGAATCTCGAAGGAAACACAAACCTCTGATGAAATCCCGAAGGAGATCACTAACTTCTGGTGAAATCCCGAAGAAGATCACTAACCTCAGGTGAATCCCGAAAAAAACACAAATATTTGGAAAAATCCCGAAGATCACAAACCTCTAGTGAAATCTCGAAAGATATCACTAACCTCTAGTGAAATCCCGAAGAATTTCACTAACTTCTAGTGAATCTTGAAGGAAACACAAACCTCTGGTGATTCCCGAAAGAAACACAAACCTCGGATGAAATCCCGAAGGAGATCACTAATCTCTGGTGGGTACACGATTATGGGTATGGGGCAACTATCACTAACATAAATATCATGCAATAAAATCAGAATTCCACAATCATGGAAATATATCATCATGCTCATACATTCTTAGAACATATCATATAAAACTTAGTTCATGCTTATTCATCCTCATAAAATATTTCATAAAATTCTAGATCATGCACATTCACATAACGTGCTTCAAGCAGAATTATCGTTATACTCATATACTCTCTCTAAAATTAGAGTAAGATTACTTACCTTGGAATTAATTCTAAATAACTAGCAATTCAACTCCGCAAAACCTTGAATCTTGAATAAATCCAAAAACATAAACCAAAATTAAATCCGACGTTTAGGATACAATTCTAATCACAACTTAACCCGAATGTCTCTAAACAACTTACTCAACATGTGGTTTGATCCAAAATCACTTCGAAGCTTCAAAATCATCACGAACCAACAACTATATCACCAAAATAAACCTTTAACTCTAATGGACAACAAATTTAGACCTTCTAATCCAACCTCCAAAAATCACAATTAAAATAAAAGTTGAGCCAACACTTAGTGGGTATCCAAAAATTCTCACCAAAGACCCCAGATCTTACAAAAAAGGATGCGTAACAATTTTAATCTTATCAGAAAGCATCTTGAGAGTTTGTAAAACCCAATTTCAACATCAAGACAATATAGGTAAGCCAAAACATAAACCAAAATTTGATGGGTATTCAAGATCTTCCAAGAAAACCCATAAAACACCAAATAATATACCCAAAATATCAATTCCGGCGACAATGGCACTAGCGGCAGTGGTGGCAACGACAACCATAGGCGGGTGGCGGAAATTGCTATTGGATGGCACAACTTGTTTAGGCTAGCGGCTGGTATTGGGGGTCTTGCATGAGGAGGGTTTGCGAGGATGAGAGAGAAGGGATGTTTCCAATTTTACAGATTCTATGCAACAGTTATTACAGATAAACTAGTACTTCAAACAACGATCTAACCGTTCAAAACAAGACCTTATACATCTCAAATAGACTAACCAAATTTCAGCACGATCCAATGGTTCAAACTCTAGAAATAGACAATTTTGTGGAAGTTTTTGCTGAAAAACCGAACTACTGTCTTTCTCTTCGATTTTCTGCCTCTTTTCACTCTTATTTAATTTCAAATATCTCAATTCTTTCATTTTTTTTTTCAAATTTTAAAAAGATAAATCATATATTTTATCATAATATCTCCAAAATCTCCAAAAATTCTATAAAGTAATAAAGTAATTAACATCTCAAATTACCTTAATTTAGGTTCCAAAAACCAAAATTAAAGGGCATAAAATCCATCAATGATCAAATTAAATTCTTCCAAATATTTAAATCAATTTAAAACCACATAAAACTAATTATCTCCTCAATTGTTTTAAGTTGGCTCCAAAATCCAAAAACTAAAGAAAATTAAAGCCCAACAATTTAAGATAATTAATCCTAATTTATCAGAAGCTCGGGATGTTACATTATTCCCACCTTTAGAACTTTCGTCCTTGAAAGTTCAAATTTTGAAAAAGCTTTTGATACCTAGTTCTCACCTTATCCTTTTGTTTTGGAATTGCTTCATCGATCGAAGTGAATAAGTACTTTAAACTTTAGTTGCCCATAAAGATCTATACCTTCTCCCCATTTAAATAACATCTCCAAATTTCCAAAGCAAAGACAGTTCAAGTCATACCCAAATGTTCGTAAACATCCAACTCTTAACTTAGAGAGTCAAACCAAACTTAGTCCTTGATCTCAAAATATGAATTTTCTTTATATTCTTAACATAATAAAACCTTTCCTAAATACTATTGTTTTCTTCACACTTATCTTTGTTGAGGCCAACAAATTTTAAGGCGCGCTTTCCATTTCCCAAGTGAAATATAATCTCTATACCAAGCAAGTCATGTGATTATCTATATTAATCTACAATTCAATTCCAAACTTCAAACTTTAGAAGAGAGTATCCTCCACCAATTAACATTGTTTTTAAACTCCAAATACTTATCCTCTCTCTTAATTAAACTTGAGTCCTTTCATCATAACAAAAACATAGACAAAACATAGGCACTTTTGAAGTATCTTGAATACAATCCTTTACAATTCCTTAACCTCTCAAATCCACTTTTTTTTTTCCATCCATCAACAATCTTAGTTTCATGTTTGTCATGTGTTTTACATTGGCACGACTTCCTTTATGCACCCATACTCCCGTTATCCTCAATAAAATCGCAATGCAAACTTATAATACATTCTATATTGGATAGTCTTTGTTACTAAGAACTCCACTTTCATCTCTCTTTAACTTTTTTTTTTCCCACTTCAAGTCTTATGTACTTTTCAAATTATAACTTTAGTTTTTAATCAGATCAACTAAACTAGGTACTTTTATGAAGATATTCTTCGCCTTAAGTTCACTTACTTTCCAACTTGAACCTTCCTAACCCTTTAGGGCATAGTACATGAAAAAAAAACCCAAGGTACCCTATTTAGTCCATTACAAGAGTAATGATAACCTATCAAAAGCTTTAATCAATAGCCAACAACTCCAACTAGTAATTCTTCTTCCTTTTAGGCATGTGTATGAAGAACCAAAACACAACATCTTACTCAATCCATCAATCTTCAACACCACAAAAAAATGACCATGAACTATTAATCATTTCAACATTTCTCTTGAAACATTTTGACTTTAATATCCAGTAGCCTTTAATAGAGTTATAGTCTATTCTTCCTTTCTTATTTATAAAGCTACGGTAGCCTTATACTTGAGTGCATGCCTTGCGAGGGGTATTTATTCGTTCTACCACCAACTTCATTATTTAATGCCAAAATATATCACCATTCCTTAGTGAATTCTTAACTATACTACTTTATTCTTTGGCTTAGATAGATACATCATTTACTATTTACACTGCCATATCATAACACTACATAGTTCATCAGATTTAAAGATCTTTGAATTATCTATTATTTCTTAGCAATCCTTTCATAAGATAAAATGGTGTTAAGTAACTTTTAACATCCATCGGTTTGTTTTAAGTCTTACTGAAAATTCATCTCATACTAGCTTCCATATAGACATTACCAAGCAATAAAACATAACTTGTGATATCAAACTGAACAAATATTTTTATGTAAAACTTTTCATAGTACTTTGGGACAGTTGTAAATATAGACATTAGACCCAAAATATTAGCAGATATAACATAATGTAAAAAAAAAAATACAAATATGGTCAAATTTAAATAGTCTATCAGTGATAGACCATATTATTAGTAGGAGTCTATCAGTGATAGACCATATCACTGGTAAGAGTCTATCAATGATAGAAGTCTATCGTTGATAGACTTGTCTATATTTACAAAATTTTTTTAAATGATATTATACACTTGGTTATTCCTAAAAATGCTACCAATTGCAATTACCCTAATACTTTTACTACCCGGACATACCTGGTGATGACGAAGAATCTGTTGATGAGCCATAGGGACATTCTAGACTTACAATGTAAGTCAGCCTACAGAACCTAAGACTTAGATTTTGATACCAATTATAACGACTTGACTTTCTAGGACTTATACTAGGTCCTTACTACATGCATGCATAAATCTCAAAACGACTCTCTCATAAATATTAACTAAAATCAACATAATTTTATTAAATAAATAGCTTTTGTAAAATCTAAATAACAAAAAATATTTGGTCGAGGTTTCCCTAAAATAAAAATAAATTTCATGAAACTTTATAAATAAAAATTTCAAACAATGGAACTCTAAGTTCAAACATCAAGACTAAAATTTAAAATATCAAAATATGAAAACATGAGCGGTAGCATCTCTCTGGTCTGAATGGCACAGTCATAGATTCTTTCTATCATTCGCCAGTGTGTCCTTATCCTACCTAAAAACATAACATAATAAAGAATAAGTATAAAATACTCAGTAAGTAACCCCACTACCGGGGTCAAGCTATGCATTTATGTCCAATAAATGCAATTTTATAGTGAGACAAGCAAAAACCTCTACGAATCCTAGATGACCATCTAATGGATAATTGAACCTGTCTTACCGTAGGTGAGATGTACCCACAAGCCTTTGGTGAAATCCCGGAGGAGATCACTAACCTTTGGTGAAGTCTCGAAAGAAATTACAACCTCTGGTGAATCCCGAAGGAGTCATAAACCTATGGTGAATCCCAAAAGAAATACAAACCTTTGGTGATTCCCAAAGGAAACATAAACCTCTAATGAAGTCTCAAAGGAGATCACTAACCTCTGGTGAAATCTCGAAGGAGGTCACTAACCTCTAGTGAATTCCGAAGGAAACACAAACCTCTAATAAAATTCCGAAGAAGATCACTAACTTCTGGTGAAATCCCAAAGGAGATCACTAACCTCTAGTGAAATCCCAAAGGAGATCATTAACCTTTGGTGAATCCCGAAGGAAACACTAACCTCTGGAGAAATCCCGAAGGAGATCACTAACCTATGCAGATTCTACAGATTTTATACAGTAGTGATTACAGATAAATCAAAGCTTCAAACAACGATCCAACCATTCAAAACGAGACCTTATACATCTCAAACAGACTGACCAAATTTCAACACGATCCAACGGTTCAAACTCAAGCAATAGACAATTTTCTGGAAGTTGTCCCTGAAAAACCGAACTGTTGTCTCTCTCCGATTTTCTGCCTCTTTTCCTTTAATTTCAAATATCCTAATTCTTTTTTTTTTTTTCAAATTTTAAAAAGATAAATCATATATTTTATCATAATATCTCTAAAGTCTCCAAAGATTCTATCAAATTAATAAAACAATTAATTTTTCAAATTACCTTAATTTAGGCTTCAAAAACCAAAATTAAAGGGCACAAAATCCATCATTTGATACAAATTAAATCCTTCCAAACATTTAAATCGATTTAAAACCACATAAAATTAATCATCTCCTCAATTGTTTTAAGTTGGCTCCAAAATCCAAAAACTAAAGAAAATTAAAGCCCAACAATTTAAGATAATTAACCCCAATTTATCCGAAGCTCGGTATGTTACAGTTTAAGAAGGCGACGGAAAAGAGGAAAAGAGGAGGAAAGCCACATCATTAAAAAAATAAATTATTTTTTTTTACAAATAAGCTAGCAAGCTCATCATTTAATGGACACGACATTTTCAACTAATAGTTCAAGTAGCTTCAAGGATTATTTAGAACTATTTTTCAAACTTCGAATACTAAAGTATTTATTTTAAAATCATGGGACTAAATAGACATCAATATCAAACGTCATAGAAAAAAAAAACATTTTACCCAACAGAAACAAGCAAAAAAAAATAATAATAATAATAAAAATTGAAAGCTTTATCTTGAAAAAAGGTAGTCAACTCAACCCTGATTTAAGGCTCCAAAATGAATCCCAAATTTAAGCCTTAGTGGTGAAGTACCTTTGTAATATAACTCGTCCACTGTCTCCTTCATCTCTATCGTAGAGTACAAACCAGTTGCCTTGCAGAGCTATGGTTGATTCTAGGGTAGATACAATTTCAAGGTTAGCTCAATGGAGGATCGACAGCCTCGGCCCTTGCAACTTCAAGAAATCCGATCCTTTCAAGGTCGGAATCTGGAATTGGTACTCTTCTCTCAACAACTTCATTTCATTTTTCTTTTGTTTTCAATTGTAGTTATTCTTAGTCTGTTCTTGAATTTATCTACTGGATTTGAGGCATTTGTCGGTCGAGAAGAGTCGATATCTGCACGTTCGTTTGTTCCCTGAGCCGTCGAAGATCGCCAAGGAACAGCCTCCAATTGCTCGGTTTTTTATTCGAGTCTCTAGCGTTGGACCCAACCGTAGACCTTCTGTTTCTCCCAGTATGTGTTCTGATTATCCACTTGAGTGATTTTTTTTTTTTTTATACTTTTTTTTTTACTTTTGAGCTTTGCATGTTGTGGTTGAGAGCTTTGAAGCTGTATTCATTGAGGAAAGCGGATGGGATTGAACAACTGTGTGAGTTAGATGAGCAATTTCGAACATTCTCTGTTTTTCTTCGTGATTTTCTTTCTCCTTGTAATGAACTTTTATTCAAGTGTTAGTGAATCCTTTATGCGAGATCTGTTATGTGTGGCAATCCATATAGTTTCATAGTTGAAATCGTTTAATAATCTTCAATGATTATTGAATTTCACTTATATAACAGTTCCCATAATTTTTGCTTAAATTGTTTTATGGGAATCATGAATAATTTTCTTAGATAATACATGTGCAGCTATTAACATCTTGTATACTTCATCAAACAAAACCGGATTATTTAGTACCAGCTTTTATAACTATTCGTTATGATTTCTTCTCCTCGTTGTTCTTGGGCATTGCCTGTGTGGATCACATATCTTTTTCCATAGAATATAATACCCTTCCTATTATTACTAATTCATTGAAGTATCTCCATGTAATCTTTTGATTTTCAGATGTCAACATGAAACAAATC
Source organism: Benincasa hispida (assembly GCF_009727055.1). Lineage (NCBI taxonomy): Eukaryota > Viridiplantae > Streptophyta > Magnoliopsida > Cucurbitales > Cucurbitaceae > Benincasa > Benincasa hispida. Next base: position 48,260,609 of record NC_052352.1, read on the forward strand.
TTGGGGAAAATATGTCGAAGTATCATATATAATTGACGTATTTTAAGGCTTTTCTGTATTGGAAATCTGTTATTTAGTTTAGACCACTTGGAGCCTTCGATCCAATTATTGTTTTCAAATCTTGTTCTTTTTTGGTCAAATGGTATGATGTTTGGTTTGATGATACTCTGAAATACTCAATTTATATGTACAGTTCTTCTCCTGTAGTTCATGAAAAACTTCTTCGAACAAGTGAAGACTTTGTTTGGGCTGTTGATTCCACCTTCCATGGTCGCTTCATTGTTGATGTCGAATTTCTTGACTTGAAGATCTGCCCTATGAATGTGAGTTCCAATACTTAGTCTGGTGCACTAAAATTACATCTTGAGAGATTGGTTCAACTTAATTTCAATTCAGCATATGATGCCCAGTTCTTGTGATAGATTTCTGGAAATTCTGATTGTAGCAAAAGGTATTTGGGGACGTTGACCGTAATTTGTCTGAAAATCTGCTCATTCTGAAAATCCATGTAGAGATTTGACTGTGGCTGAACATTCTCAGATTTCTTCTGCTTACATTTGCTAGCCATAGTTTATCTAACAGTTGAATCTGAAAGGGTTTGAAGGGAGGAGAAGCGAGTTCTATATGGCCGATGGAGGGGACGATGCAATCAGTATCATCTCAAAGCACTCTTCAATGCCTCTCTCGCATGCTAGACGAGGCTATCTATGCCGATGTCACCATAAAGACGATTGATGGCACTTTACAAGCTCATAAAGCCATTTTATCGGCCAGTTCTCTGGTTTTCAAGAGCATGTTCCATCACAATCTCAAGGAAAAAGAGTCTTCCATCATCTTCATAGAAGACATGACTCTAGAAGCCTGCATGGCTCTGTTACGTTACTTGTATGGAACCATAACTGAAGACAACTTCTGGAAGCATCGACTGTCGCTTCTTGGGGCAGCGAACAAGTATGGTATTGTAGACCTAAAAGATGCGTGCGAAGAGAGCCTCTTGGAAGACATAAACTCGGGGAATGTCCTTGGGAGACTGCAAGAAGCATGGCTTTATCAGCTGCATAAACTGAAAAAAGGATGCTTAGCATACTTATTCGATTTCGGTAAGGTTTACGACCTTAGAGACGAAATAAACGACTTCTTCAGGCAAGCGGACCGGGAACTGATGATGGAGATGTTCCAAGAAGTGCTTACAGTATGGAAACCAGTTTAATAACAATGAATTTCCATCCTCACCATGTGTGAAGCTTTGTAGCTTTACTTACATTGATCAATATGTATATATATGTAAAGGGTATTTTGGGACAGTGGAAACCAGTTTAATAACAATGAGTTTTCATCCTACATCATGTGTGAAGCTTTGTACTTACATTGATAAATATGGATATATATCTGTAAAGGGTATTTTAGGACAACATGCTCTTTTCTTTTTTCTCCTTTCCCACCCCCCTTTTTACGGTGATGATATGGCTCTATGTTGCAACTAGTGAGGTTGGAGTTATGTGCAATTTGTTTCTATGTGACACAAAAATTAGAAGTTATTGGACTTATAGTAAAGTTTTTAAAATTAAGAAAAGTTCTTTTTAAAATTTTTTACAACAAATATGTACTTTTGAAGGCAAAATTGGTCCCTCTCCTCAAAGGGTTAAAATTACTTTTTTTAATGATTTAAAATTAATTTTGGTAATAAAAAGTTTATATTTAAAAGTGTAAAATTAAATATTGAATTAATTTTAAGTGATTAAAGACGTATTTCAAAATAATTTTTGAATATGACAAATATGATTTTAACAATTTCAAAATTCCTTTAAAGTGATTTTTCAGACTTGTAGTCGAGGCATTTACTTATTTTTATTTTTTAATACAATAAATATGAAGTATAAAAAGTAAGTGTATAACCTATCGATGATAAACTTTTGTTAGTGATAGGCTCTATCATGGATAGAACCTTATTAGTGATAGACTATCCATGATAGAGTCTAAAGTTTATCAATAATAGAGTTTATTGCTAAAATGTTACTATATACTTAATTATTAGTCTTAAAAAGTTTAAGTTTTGTTATATTTGTAAATTCTTTATATTATAATATATCTGCTAATAGTTTGGATTTGATTGCTATATTTACACCTATTTTTTTTTTAGAATAAATTAAAAGAACATAAAAAAGAACAAATGTGAAATAATAAATAACAAAATATACTTTATTAAACTTCGATTCTAAAAAGACCAATATGTCCCGGATGCAAAACAATTTTTGTAGAGTAGTGTTTGCCCAATTCGAAGGTTCAACTTGTAAAGATAGCATTTTTCAGAAAAAAAAAAAAAAAAAAAAAGGTAAAGATAGCCACTCCCATATTTGTTTATTTGACCATAAATATTTTTGTAGTCATGAATGAAGCCACGTAGAGGCTAGGAACCCGTGTCCCTCTCAATTTATTCATCTTTTATATTTGTATTTTTAATATAAATTATAAGGTAATATATATTAATACAAATATAAAGTTCAAGTATAATAATAAAGACATTGACTTGTTGGCATGTAGTGTTATTTGGTTGTCAATAGATACGGTTTGACTCTACTATTTGTAACATTTTATTTTAGATTTTGTATGAGATTTGGACATAATTTTTATATTCACATTACACTTTATATATTTTTTATTGTTTCCATGTTATTTTTACATTTACATTTACTTGTATAGGTTTTTAAAATTAATTTCACAGTTCAAGCAAGAGGATTATTTGTTGTTACTCGTTTGGATATTGAACTCGGTAAGTAAGTTAGACTTTAAGTTTTTATGTCTTTAAATCTATATAATAAAATGTAATATTCTTATTATTAATACTTTTGTAGAGTTAATTCAAAATTAATATGGAGAGATATTATAAAAGAAAAACAACATCAAAGATTGTAGATGTATCATTTTTAAAGAAGAAAAATGTTTTGGATTCTAATCGAGTTTATACAGAAATCAATCTATAAAAACTACCTGTAGATCTTGGTCCAAGAACCAAAATTTATGATTATAATTATAATATTCGAAATCAAGTTCGTATAGCATATTTACTAAAAAGTTTTTGTCAGCCTCGAAATTATATTTTTCTACTTAAGAATTTTGGTACAAAGTCAAGATGATCTAATACAACTTGGTTATGTGTATTCTAATTAGTTAGAATATAACATTTCAAAGGATGCTACATTTTATTTATGTTATATTCTATTAAACTAGAAGTACGTAAAAAGTCAGGATCAATTTCAAAACATGAAAACACGTAGAGGCTAATTGCAATGTAATAAATTGATTAATATATAAAGTTATGAATATATATATATATTTTTATATTCATTTATTGATTTTTTTATTAGACTTGTACATATAGTGTCTCATATAAAATTTATGGCTCTACCACGGTATTTATAGTAAAACAATTGCGAATTTCAAACATTTTGAATTTTTATAATGATAATTGTTGCTTCATCTAACTTGTTAGAATGGGTGATAAATAAATATTTAAAACATATTCAATGAATTAGGTTAGACATCAAATTATGAAATGGATTAAGAAGATGGTTTTTGTACAAATCAACACCGTATAAGCTAACATTACTTTTTGTGTTAACAAATTAAAATCAAAATTTTAATAGTTTTAATTATTAAAATAAAATAGGGATTTTGACTTTTGAGAAACCAATACTAAAATAGAATTTTAAACCTCGACTTAGGGCTGTCCCAATTGGCTAAGAAAAAAGTGTTTTTAAAGTAAAAATCATTTTTATTTAGATTCATTTGATAAAAACGGTTTAAAATATATTTTAAAAATGTTCCAAAAGTTATTTTGAATAATTATCAAACATTTGATTTTTTTCAAAATGACTTATTTTCAAAATTAAATACTTAAAAGATTAAACTCAACATAGAGTTAATTGCATCTTATGACTGTTGTTGTAGTGTCATTCCTCTCATCATTTGCCCTGTATGTATATTTTTATTTATGGTATTTAATTTACACCCGTGAATTTTGGAGTCTTATCAATTTAAATCTCGAGTTAATAGTTGTATCAATTCGAACCCCTAAATTTTTGTAACTATATCAATTAACACCTTAATTCAAACTTAGTTCGAAAAATGTCGTGCGAAATATATACTTGTTTTAATTAAACTTCTAAAATGTTATAAGTGAATCAATTTAGAATATTAAGATTATACATTTAAAAGTTGTCCATGCATTCATTTCTTACATTCATGGACAACTTTTAAATGTATAATCTTAATATCAATAAAATGAACGATTAAAATTGATGCATAGTCAACTTTCAAAAGAATTTTTAGAGGGTCTAAATTGATTTGCTAACGAAAATTTAAAAATTTAATTGATAAAATTATAAGTCTCATATGGTGTTTATATACATATAGGAGCGTAAACTTATATTTTCTCTTTATTTATTTATTTATGAGTACATCCCATTTGTACTAAAGACCGGTTTTAAGAATGATCTTGAGATAATTTTTATGAAATCCTCAAGTCAAATGAGATTATATATATATATATATATATATATATATAAATGTATGGAAGAAATACTAATAAAGGGCTTCCTTTAAAAGCTATTTAGTGTTGTGAACTTAAAAAGCACAACAGACACACGGATACCAATAAAATATAATATTAATATACATATAATATAATAATAAAATAAATAAATTAAACATAATATATAAGTATATGAAATAAATAAATAACAAAAGTAAATAAAATAAAAAGGATGGACTTCTCCACTTTCCAATCTTTTTTTAATTTACCTAATGTGTGTATTCCAAAACCCACAAAATGTCACTATTTATAGGCAATTTGACAAGTAGGGAGTGGATTACATGGACACTAATAATGTGTAATATTGAGACACATGGACAACACTTCGGATAATGAGGGCATGACACATAGTCATTGAATACTAAGCATGAGCATCTAATGAGCATCTATTATCATAATATCTATAATACTCCCCTTTAGATGCCCATTATATATATGAAATATGTTTCGTTAAAACCTTACTAGGAAAAACTATTGGAAAAAAATATTCTAGTGAAGGAAAAAAAATACATATTTCATATAATCTAATACTTTTTAAAAAGAATACAGTATATTTACTCCCCCTCATGGTAACATCACTTGAGATCTCTGAGTCACCGAATTCCAATATTGTGCACCAATTTCGCAAAGGTTGTGGTTGGTAATGATTTTGTAAATAAGTCTGCTACGTTATCCATCGAACAAATTTGTTGTACAGTGATGTCACCATTTTCTTCAAGACCATGAGTGTAAAATAGCTTTGGTGAAATATGTTTTGTTTTATCTCCTTTAATGTATCCTCCTTTGATTTGAGATATGCATGTTTTGTTGTCTTCGTATAATATCGTAGGAAGATTTTTACTAGAAGACAAACCATATGTTCTACGAATGTGCTGAGTCATTGATCATAGCCATATAATTCTCACTAGATTCGTGAATTACTAGAATTTCAGCATGATTTGAGGAAGTGGTCATTATGGTTTGTTTCACTGATCATCATGATATAAAAATTATTCTCCATGTACTAAGTAACATGTTTAAGATCTAGCTTGTATGTGTTAGATAACTAACCTACATCTTTGCAACCAACTCATAATTAATATATTAGAATAAAATGAATCGATGTAAACTAATTCTCAGATAAAACGTACCATATGTTTAACTCTACTCCAATATCCTCCTTTTGGAGGAATATCATATATATGTAACGAAATTACTGAAAAATACTACAAAGTGCAATATATAAACTAGTCAAGCTATATAAGTGCACTTATTTCTCAAAATGTATAGTTCTTCATACCTAACATTCTTCATCATCTTTTTGAGATCAAATGATATATATTTTTCACATCAAGTGAATGAACAACTATAGGAGTATTCAATGATGTACATAATCCACAAAAGAGCTTTGATGTATAAATTGATGCAATTCCATTTGCTCTATGTTTTATTTGCAAACTAAGGAAAAATTTATCATCTTAATTTCTTTCTTCAGAAATTCTATTGCCTTTGAAATCTCTTCAGGAGTTTTTGCTCAAATCATCAACATATAGTAAATCTCAGGTTGTAATTTCTTTATAAAAGGATATGGACAAATAGGGTTATTTTTGTACCCTCATGCCAACAAATATTGAATAAGATGATTATATCACCTTCATCAGGAATATTTTGTAGGAATCTCTATGATATATATATATATGATTCTCTAATATTTGAATTATAAGATTATTGCACCTTTAATTCTTCAGGAATTTTCATAAATAAATATCATTATTAAGATGTTTATATAAATGTGTTAAGACCGCATCCATAAGATGTATATTAAACTTTTCATGCACAATCAGATAAATTGATATCTCATGGTATTGTATATGAACCATTAGAGAATATGTTTTCTCATAATTAAAACCAGTCTATTGTGAGAATTATTGTAGGATTTGTCTCGCTTTATATCTTGTGACTTCACTCAATTTGTTTTACAAATACTTCATTTGTATTACACATGTTTGACATTCTCTGATGTTTGAACTACTAGTCCTCACGATTTAGAAAATGACTTTATTTATATTGGACTGTTCCTTTCCATATAAATCAATTCTTTCTATGTTGGTATTTTTCATACTCATTTTCATAAATAATATTATGAGTAACATTGTATGCAAAAATGTTGTCAATTTATATGGTTCAATAATTTATTGAGATCTCATTATTAATCTCATTTACTTCAATATTCTTATGAGTACTCATATCTAGGATTTCTTCTAGAGCATCCATATTCTTAATTGAGTCATTTATTGACTATTTCTTTTTCGAGGATTTTTATCTTTGGAATCGAATGGTCTATCATGCTTTTGGCGTGTCCCAGACTCATTAGTGACAACTTACTGCATTTAATGGGGTATTTGCAGCTAGTATATATGACTTAGTCACTTTCTTATCATTTATAAATGCATCTAGTAACTGATTTGTTATATTTGCAAAAGAATTATTTTTTGAACTTCAGGTACACATTGATTTGTACGGAGATCTAAATGAGACAATAACGATGCATTCCATGTAATTCCTTTTCCAACTTTTTAATTCCTCCCCCTAATGTTGGAAAATTTGTCTTATTAAAATGACAATCAACAAATTGTTCAGTAAACACATCACTCGTCAGGGGTTCAAGATATTTAATAATTTATGGAAATAATATCCAATATATATTCCTAACCTTTTTTGAGAACCTATTTTAGTGCGTTGTGGTAGAACAATTGGAACATATATTGTACATAAAAAAAATTTCAGATGGGAAATATATGGCTCACGGCCATAAGCTAATTATAATGGCGAGTACTTATGATAAGTTACTAGCCTAATGCGTACAAGTGACGCCACATGCAAAATAGCATGTCCTCATACAGATGTAAAAAGCTTAGCTCTTATAAGCAATGGTCTACCAATTAATTGCAAACGTTTTATGAATGATTCTGCTAAACCATTTTTGTATAAACTTGAGTTACAGGATGTTCAACATTTATTCCAATTGGCATACAATAATTATAAAAAACTTGGGATGTAAATTCACCAGTATTATCAAGACGGATGGTCTTAATTGTATAATCAGGAAATTATATTCTTAACTTAATTATTTGAGTAAGTAATCTTGAAAATGCGAGATTTCGGCTTGATAATAAGCACACGTGTGACCATCTGGTGGATGTGTCTAAATACCATAAAATATCTAAATGGTCCACTTGGTGGGTTAATAGGTCCACATATATCACCATGAATTCGTTTTTAAAATGTAGGGGATTCAATTCCCACTTTAGCTGGTGATGGTCTAATTACTAATTTTCCTTGAAAGCAAGCATCAAATGATAATGCATTAGATTGAAGAATCTTCTGGCTCTTCAATGAGTGTCTATTTAAATTCTCGATAATTCTTTCTCATCATTATAGACCCTGGATGACCTAATCTGTCATTCCAAATTGTAAATATGTCTGGATTCATAAACTTCAGGTTCATTGTTGCATATGTTTCAATTACTCGTATATGAGTATTATGAAGGGATTGGAATTCTTTGTAGTGGAAGCAATTAGGCACATTAGTCTCTAGATTTTGTTTTACAGAATATACAGAATTTAAAGTGATGGGAAATGATAAACAATTTTCACTTAAACATGCTATCTATTGTGCAATTAGAGAGGAGGAGATTAAGAAATCGCATACCCGTTGAAGATCTATATCTTCTTGTTTCCTCTCCACAACACAAACATGAACTGCTCCTCCCGATATCACGAACCTGGCACCCACGAACACAACGCAGTAATGGTGAAGAAGACACCACCACGAGATCTTCCTCATTATTTTTAGGAACGAAAATTGTACAGAGGTATGAGCTTGCACTCAATTTTGGGAAGAGGGAAGGAGATGATTGAGAGAAATCATCCGTCCAATCTCTTCTGCAAAAAACGCAGAGAGAAGGAGAACCATAGAGAGAGAATATTTTCTCTCTCCACCTCTTTTGTTACGTGAGAGAATGAGAGATTAGGGATGAAGGAGTAATAACTCCCTCCCCATTTTTAATTAAATTTGAAAGAATTAAATTCAAATTCTAAATTTGAATTTAATATATATATTAACCACTTTAAAATATATTTAAACTATATGTTATATCACATGTAACATTTAATCTATAGTTAATATTATATCACATATTACATAAGTTATAGTTTATTATTCTCTTAAATAACCTAAGGTATCAATATGAATCATGTTCATATTAATTTTAACGTACAGTTTTTATATGAATCACATTCATATGAATAAATATTTGAATCACATTCAAATAACAACCCCTCTCAACAAACTATATAAATTTAATATGAATCATATTCACATTAAATTTATATTAAATTTTAACATATAGAGTTTATATAAATTATATTCATATAATTAATATTTGAATCATATTAAAATATTTATTTCTCTCATAAAATTATATAATGTATCAACATACATTCTATCATAAAGTACCAACATACATTATTTAATTGTATCTTACACAATTAATTCCCTTTAATTAATTTGAACAATTCAAATTAAACCAAAATTAATTTTATTCTCATCAGTCCTCATTGAGCTAATGAGACGACTTTATGGATCTATAGATTGAAGTTCCAATGATACGAGATTAATTTATTAAACTCTTTTAATCAAATTAATCAACATTCATTAATTGTCGGTCACTCCACTAAAGACCGACAGCTGAACTTTTCGCACTATATATATATATATATTTCTGTATCTATTGGATATAACCAATTAACAGCGCGTTGACCCTTCACAAATTGCTCGTAAGTACAACTTGGTCAAATTACTATTTTACCCCTGTAGTTACATCTAACTCCTTAAGTTCTGCTGATTTCTCTAATGAACAATTAGTCATAGTTCAACTATGACCAAACCCCTCTCAGGCTAGGAGAAGTTGGGGTGTCTCATTGTTCAAGCTCTAGAATCAGCCCTTAAAGGAGCAATTTATTTTCTTACCCAATATAAGGAAGGAGTGAAATCCTTCATGTGTAGTTGTGTTCCCAACTCCCCAATAAGACGAATCCAAAAAATGATAGGCTTATTGGATCGGCGAATCTAGTCACTCTCACCTATACAAATCAAAAGATCGCCCTCATAGGTAGGAGTTCACAATTCACTTAGGATTAAGGTCAAGTTACCTAAGGTCATCCTGGTGAAATGTAAGTCTCTTCTAGCAATAACATTATAAAGAAAGACTTAACATTTTGTGGTCTGGTCTTTGTACAAACTCTTTTGTATAAGATACCCCGACTTACATATCTCCACAAAAATGATCACGATCAGATCATTTGTAATACTTTAGAACAATTGTAACAACTACAAAGCGGGTCGTATCAATAGTGTTACTATGATAAGACACCCAACCTTATCCATATTACTACAGACCATTTCAGTTATCACTTAAACATGATTCACCTGTATGTCTCAACATACATTCTTAAGTTACATCAGATAACCTTGTCAATGGATTATTGCACAAGTAATATAAAGTCAATCAACCATTGATTCAACTAACATAAAACTACGAGGTTTTAGGACATACAGCCTAACATATAATATAATCTAGATGATAAAGTAGACAACTCTTCCAATATACGTTTTTCACATGAGACGGTAGAAACGATATAAAGATACTCTATATTATTATTTCTATTAGTCTTAATATGATAACTATTGCAACGTATATCTTTAAAACTAAGTAGATTTCTCTTTAATTGACTAGAGAACAATGCATTGTCAATTGTAAATTTTGTTCCTCTAGGCAAAATAATATTTGATTTTCCAAAGCCTTCAATCAGGTTTGCAGAACCTAATATTGTATTGACTTTTGCTTCTAGAATTATCAGTAGGAAAATATATTTCTACTTGTAAGTATTGTATATGTAGTTGCCCTGTCTGCCCAACATAGATCTTTTTTACTCATTTTTTAGTCACCCAACATATAGAAATGATCCAGGTTTTTTTTATTAAAAGAAAATAATTACAATAGGAAAAACAACACTTCGAATGTACAAAATTTAATATTAACCAAGGAAAAAAACATAAAAATAAAAATAAAAATGAACAATATCAATACTAAATATTCTCAAAATCAAAAGAAACATTTGTTATTCCATCAATTGTGCCAGTTTTCTCTTCAGGAGATTTGAAAAATGTGTCACATCCAAATATGTTATATTGGATGGGTAAAATATCTCATTATCCCGGTATGAAAAATTTGCTTCCACATTTTTTCATTTTTCCTTCAGGGAGACTTGATAGAGATCAACTAAGTGTTTTGACGTACGACAGACACGTAACCACTGCCTAGTCATTCCATATCGGAAGCATTGATTTTCAACACTTTTGGAACTCTTATCTTGTGGAGTTTTTCCTTCGTGATTATGATTTTGTGTGGTTCTTTTGAAATTTGAATGATTAGAACGACCACCACGAAAATAATACTTATTTCTTCCTCTGCCACGGTCACGACCTCAACCACGACCACGGTCATTAACATTCACAACATTCGCTTCAGGGAATGGTGTTTTTTCAGTTGATCGAGATTCATGATTTTTATCAATAACTCGTTATTTTATTCGGTCACGAGAAAATATGAAATAAGTTCAAAATACTGTTTAAAACATTTCTTTTGATATTGCTAATGCAGGAGCATATCCAAAATGTAGAAAAATGTCTTCTCTAACACATTGATTTAAAATTATGGAGCCTCGAATGCATCCATTTATGATGAGTTTTAAGAAGAAAAATTGTTTTTCAATGATTACATTTTTAGGACATCCAAGTGTATTTTGGCATTGAGCACTAATGACAAATAATTATTACCATTAATATCAAATGCTACAAATTCTAATTTTATAATATTTTCATAGTAACACTATTACAAAATATTATATTTATATTAGAAATTCAATATATATCAAATATGTAAAACAAAATTTAATTTATTAATTATAACGAAGAAAGAAAAACTGACATACATTTAAGACCTACCTTTAGCAAGGAAAACAATAGGAGCTCGATATAATATTAAAAATAAATAAATGTTAAAATAAATTAAACATAATATATAAATATATGAAATAAATAAATAACAAAAGTAAATAAAATAAAAATGATGGATTTCTCCATTTTCTCCAATCTTTTTGGAATTTGCCCAATATATGTATTTCAAAACCCACAAAATGCCAGTACAATTTGTAAGTAGGAGGTGGATTATATGAACCGTCATAATGTGTAATGTCGAGACACATGAATAACACTTTGGAAAATGAGGACACGACACAAGGTCAATAAACACTAAACAATAACATTTAATAGGCATCTATTATCATAATATGTATAATATTTAGTACATTTTAAAGTATTTTTACAATTTTTAGAATCTTTTTAGATTATGTTAGAAAACATTAATTATAAAAACGATTTTTAAAAAAAAAAATTAAAAAAAACTTTATACAAATGGTAAAGAATAATTTTTAGTTGACTTAAAATAACTTTGTATCATCCCGTATTCAAAAAGGCTATTTTCTTAATAAGATTCCTCCAGGTAAAATCATCTCAAAATCATCACAGTAAAATATTTTAAACTTAATCAACATCAACATCAAAATAAAATAAACTCAATATGATCAATTTCTTTAGGCTAAATTATATAAATAAGTAATCTCTATTTTTTTTTTTAAGAAACAATATAATATTACATTTAACGTTTCGTTAACATTTCAAAATTATACTTAAAGTATAAATTTATTAAAAATACAGATAGAAATTGAGACACACGGGTGTTCAAAAATCCAACAACCCAAAAAATCGATCAATCTAACCCAACCCATGCGATTTTGATTAGGTTATCAACTTATTTGGGTTGGCTTAAGGGTTCACTTAAAGTAACCCAAGAACCAACTCGAACTTATTATTTACTTTAGTATTATATAAATTTTATTATTTTTAGATTGGTTATTTCTAACAAAACATAAAAATAGTTTTTTAGTACTTCAGAAAGAAATTTTGCATTATATAAATTTTAGTTGGTAATCTTAATTCAATATATAAAAATAATTAAATCAAATTTCTACGTATTAACATTTTATTCATTTTTAGAATAAAAATTTAAATAAATGATCGAGTAATCAGAATCAGCCTAACCCAAATATTTCATGGTTGAGTGGATTAGATTCATTTTTTAATAAAGGTTATTTGGGTTTGAAAATATTTACAAATCCAAATAATTGAGTTGAATCTAAAAAGTATTTTAACACAATACACGAAGACCCCTAGATAGTATAGTGAAGTTGTGATCTTTAATAATGTAATAATTCAATTTTTTTTGGTTTTAAGTCACTATCACACCCTACCCAAAAAAAAAAAAGAGTCAATATCACACCATGTCAAGAATATTGCAGCTTTTAAAAATATTTTCTTTTTATAATTTAACCATTACTATTATTTTAAGATCATATTTATCCCATGTGAAACGTCAATGATAATGTAAAAAAGTGAGTCTCATCTTGTTTACTCTTCCGTAATTATAATGAACTGTGGGCCTACCTCCAAATCTATAATCAAAACGCGTTTAAAAATTACATGGGACACACTACCTTTACTATTCATAATCTCATTGCATTATACCAAATTTAATTACAGTTTGATATACGTAGCTAAATTCACATATTTTCATTAACAGATTTAAGTTATTATTATTAGATAAGGAAATCATAATTGATAAATGATAACCATGAGTTTGAGAACCACGGTGATAGTTTCAATTATACATTTCAACTTTCAATTACAAAATTTGAGTTCTCAAACTTACACAAGTTTAAAATTGAATCTTTAAACTTACATAATTTTAGAAACGGTAACAAATATATAAATTTGAGGGTTCAATTTTTATCATTTGAATGTCTAATTTTATAACTATTATAAATTTGAGAATCTAATTTTAATACTTGTAGACATTTGAGGACCCAAAACTTGATGGTGTAATTGCAACGACCACAATACTTCAAGGGTAATTTTTGGATTTTGTCTTTTTTTTTTTTAATTAACAAACTAAGAAGGAAAATTTTTCTTTTTAGTCCCAAAGTTTTGAAGAATATGTGCATTTAGTCCAATTTTAAAAATGTAACTTTTTAATCCACAGGTTTATAAAAATGTATCTATTTGTTTCCTAAATTTTAAAAAAGGTATGACATTTAAAATTAGAAAAAATAGTTTTAGAGAGGATGTGATTTTTAAAAATTATTCTTCTAATTTAAAATGTAATATAATTATTTAAAATAGTAGTATAAAATTATTTGAGCGACTTTTTTAATCTATTTTTAAAAATTTGATAACTAAAAATATATATTTTATAAATTCAGAAATGAAATGGGTCTATTTTTATAAATGTAAGGACAAAAAAGAGTAAATTTTTCGGCCAAGAAAATAAGAAATAAAAAATAAAAAATAAATTAGAGTTTGTGAATTGTGATCCAAAGAAAAGGCTGCCTTGTTTGTATTCTTGAATCCGAATAGGCATATTTTCCATATTTCTAAATTAATAATTAGTATTTTTATTTCCGAAAACTAAATAACAGAAAATCAACTCCCACTCTCTTTTCTTCTTTTCTTCTTCGTTTCGCTCTCTGGTTTTTCATTTCTTGACCTTACTTTGATCTGGCATGGCCATGGATACTCTCTACGATTACCACATATGGCAACCTCAAGAAGGGGAAGGTGATCTTAATGTTACCATGTCCAATTCTCACTTGCTTCCTTGTGACTGTTTCCTTTTTCATCTTCACTTTCGCCACGTTCTTCAGTCAAATCACCCTCAAGAATTTCATCTACTCTTAAATTCCTCTCTATCTTCTTTCTTGATACCTTGCAACGTCTTTCTCGCTACTGGCTCCAGTATCCTGATCGCCGTTTTCTCTGACACCGGCGTTGCGCAAGACTTCTTGGACACGGCGGTGCCGGACGTTCTCTCCGTCGCGGCTGATATCGCATGCAATCCTCTTAATGCTGGCCGTAGGATACTTCCGTTGGCGGTGTCCGTTTTAGTCGTTTCGCCGTATAATGAACGCGAGGAAATTGGGCGAGTTTTGCGGGAATCATCGGCGCAACCGTTTAAAACGTTGCCGGCTAGTGAGACGGCAATCGAAGGTTTGAAGAATGTGGATATTGATGTTGGTGGGGAGTTGTTGATTGGGGAATGTAGAATATGTTTGGATGAACTGATGAATGGGATGGAAGTTACGCGATTGCCATGCGCTCATGTTTACCATAGAGACTGTATCGTTAAATGGCTGGAGACGAGTCATTTGTGCCCGTTGTGCCGCTACGCAATGCCACTGAGCTGAATGGATGGAATTTTTCAAGGATCAATGGTCGTAGATGATGGAATTGAATTTACAACGGGAAATGCATGGTAAAATTTTGATTGAGAATTGAATTTGATTCTGCATTTTTCTTAATTGAGCAAAATTCTTGAACCCTAGCTTGTAACCATTTTGTTCTCTACCAAAATCGCACAAGTGGATAGCGCTATACATGAATTCTACACAGATTCCATCTTCAAATAGCAGAAATTAAATTTAAGTTTGAAGTTCATTGCCGATAAAGCTACTACGCATGATACATTTCACTTGTTCTACTCCTATCTGATAGTTTCCTGTCTATGGATTTTTAGAATTTAGTGGATTAGGGCTACACATGAATCCTACACAGATTATTGCATCTTCAATTAGCAGAAATTAAGTTAAATTTTGAAGTTCATTAGCGATATGGCTACTACACATGATACATTTCACTTGTTCTACTCCTATCTGATAATTTTCTGTCTATGGATTATTAGTTCGAATTTTTTGCTTATTACACCCTCTCGCGGTTCCATTCTCTGGTCTATCATTGAAATTGTAACAACAAAATATTTTTAAAAAATGTTATGGAATTCTTATTAAACTTGTGATTCAATTTTTTGCAGGAAGCTAACCATATAGTGTATAGTTATCGTTTGTTGAGTATTGGGAAGACATGAATTGACTGACTGATGATGAAGAACCAACAACCAAGCTAGTTTTTGCTAGTTTTCAACTTAGCTGATGTAAAGAAGCAAGAAAATAAGGTGGACTGGTTCTTGAAACTCCATTGACCTTGAAACATTGAAATCAATCTAACAGATAACAGGATATGAGACATAGAAGTTCAGTTTGAAGGTTGACAACCATTTTAGGATGCTGATGAAACCTTAGCGGTCACCACGTTACATCTTCGACTGTGTTTTGAAGAACAGCTCAATCAGAGAAGATTTTGATGGGGCAAAGCCAACCAAAGTGTTGCAATCATCTTTAGGAGGGCAAAGGGGTGATGTTTTTACTCTTGTACAAGCTTTGTTCAAGGGAAATTTGAAGATAGATATTCAGACAGCAAAAAAAGATAGCTGGTAAGAGAGACAGAGAGAGCAGACGCAGGGAATATGCCTTTGCACACACTCCAGAAGCAATGCCTATAACAATACATTGCTGGCCAACGTGAGTTCATAACATTTGTGTCTCAATTAAGAAGCAAAATATTAAGAACAAGGCTTTATAGATGAGACTTTATTTTCATTACTCTGATCTATAGCCAAGGTAGTTGATCAAATATTTGAAATAGATTTTTGGACTTCTGTACCTCAAGAGCAAATCTTAAACGAAACTGTGTCCTGTTCTTCTCTGAACTACAGAAATAGCTAGAACAAAAGTACGAACAGCAGAAGACAAACTTGGGAGAAAAGCTAATTGGTACGTTTAGACATGTAGCAAAATTAGGATTTAATCAAATGGAAAAGAAATTAAAAGATGACATCATTTAGGGGAAAAAGAATCAAAAGATAGTTATTCCTTACAAAAGGGACATTTGAAGTCTTCCTTTCTTCTGTGAATTGTGATCTTCTTCCATCCTCCTATGCATCATTCTATTCTTTTGCAGGTCCTCGGCTTCTCCATTCCCCATCTTAATCGCCTCATTGAAACCCTTTCCATTCCCACAGCTTCCATCTGTTCGGCCTATATTATCGATATCTTCCACCTATTCACATTCCGGAGAGCCCCGCTAACCATTCGGGGCTGATTCTGACCACCTGAAGTTCCTGATTATCACTGTCATTGTAGTCCTCTTCCCAGCCCTCCCCCTTTCCGAACTCTATCCCTTCAAACTTCTCATCCCCTTCTCTTCTCATCCCTCTAGGCCAGTCTCCATACTGTAAGTCTTCCTCTCCAGTGCCAAAACGCGAATTGCAATCTTGAAGGACGAGTCCTACCTTCCCACATTTATAGCATAAATCGTCTTTCTCTTCACTATCAGAAGAAGAATTGCAGGCGTCGAGGACGTGCCCAAGCTTTCCACATTGATAGCAGAAATCCATGAGCTTTTCATAAGTGATAGGTATCAAAATTTCTTCCCCCATAGATCCAACTTTCAACTTCACCACTCTTCTCAAAGGCTTTTTCACATCAACACTCACTCTAACTCTCATAGTTCTTCCCCAACACATTCCTTCCTCATCGGTTTCAACCGTTTCGAACCTCCCAACCATATTCCCAAATACTATGGCCATTTTCCTCGAGAAGCAAGCCATTGGAAGGTGGTGAAAATGAACCCAGAAAGAGACGTATTGGAAGTCCAGGTCTATGAACTTGCAGGTTCCTCTTGGTGGGTGTTCGAAAACCAGCAGCTCTTTGTCAAAGAACCATGGCCCGTTTTCTAGAACCGTTTGCTTATCATTTGGTGCTTTGAATATACATAAGAAGATGTTGCAATCGACGTTTTGGATTGTGACTTCTTCTTGGAAATTCCAAACCATTGGCATCATAAATTGCAATCGATGTTAAGATTTTGCAAACTAGTGCGTTCTGTAGCTTGTTTTCTACTTCGTTTATTTGATGGTCTTCCAAGATGGCAATTGCTTGTTCGGATTCTGTTAGTTTCAGGTTTTCGAATTGGGGAAAGTTTTCTTCTTCCATGTCGAATTGCTTCAGACAAAGGAATTATTGATAGAGGATTGTTAAAGGCAAATTATGGATGGTTTATTCCTAATTTATGTTTTCCTTTTTAGTACTTTCCTTTTCTGTTATTTTCCTTTACCGGTGGTTTTTGAGTCATTTTAAATTATTTTCTATTTGAAATCCTACTTTATAATTTAAAATCCCTAGTTTATTTCATGTATTAATCCGATTTTCAAATCGTCTGGCCAGGCTTATTTTCACGACTCCTTGTTTATGTATAAAATAGTTTTTGGTATCTTTTAAACATTTAAATTTGTACAATTTTGCTACGGATTCAAATCCTAAGGTTTTCATATCATCGTGGGTCCTTACTAAAAAACATCAATTTTATGCTTTATTAACTTCTTACACTATGAGCCTTAGGGGGCGTTTGGGGCAAGGAATTGGTTATTATAGTCATAAGTTGTTATGGTTGGGTTATTGTAGTTTGTGTTTGGGTGTAAATTATTTTAGTTTTGATTATAATAGTATGTATTTGAAGTATAGACTATTTTAGTTTGAGAAGAAAATAGTGTAAAAAAGAATAAAAAAATGTTAAATGTAACATAATAAAACGGTAGCAAATAATAAATACTGTAGCAAATGGGGGTTTGAAATGAAATAGTATTGACGGTAGTTAGAGTTTTAAAATAGTATTTAATGTAGCAAGAGATAGTTATTATAGTCTTATGATAGTTCTTGTTCTAAACATCCTTTAGGAGTTCACAAACTCTCCAGATTTCACAATTTTTTGAAATTTACAACTCCACTCCTTATCGCAAATACTCCGAAGAGAATGTTTAATGTAATCTCACTATAACCTGAAAAAATAGATAGTGGCGAAATTCCTTTCTTTCAAAGTGATTTTTGCAGCTAACCATAGGAGGCCATGGACATACACATAGAAGAATACAGGGATATGATTTTTGTAAACCAACTACATTTAACTAATTCTATTGAAACTAATAAACTTTAAAGGACTTTATTAAGTCAAAATATAAGGTATTTATATATAACAAAGAAAATTATACGTCACATTCTTAGTACCTGATCATCTATCCAATCTTAATACTCATCTAATAAAGTTGAATCCATCATAACGTCATTTTCTATGTCATTGAAATCTAAATCCTCATTTATTCATTGCGGTTTGGCCGTGGTTTCCATCGTATTGGTGGTCATTTCAATCTTATAACACCTATCACTAGTGCATTGGTCGATGATCACATTTTGCACATAAGACATGTAACTAGCATTTTGGTTGATGGTCGTCTCAAAATCATAAATCATAATATTAGTACCTTGGTTGGTGGCCATTCCAGACAAGTAAAACACATCATTAGTACTCTATCATGTTACCAGTACTTTGGTTGATGGTCATCTATAGCTCAAAAAGCACACCGTTAATATCAAAGACATGTGCATACACATTTTACACTTTTTAGGTTCAAAATATCACGCTAATTAAGTGTCTTTTTTTATTCTAACTAAAGAAAAGTAGTAAATTAGACAGTGAAAACATGCAATTTTTGACATCTATCATATGTGTTTGTTGAGCACCAATATAACAAATGTGGGTTGAGGAAAGCTACTATCAATAGACTTCCGAGACCCTGCCGCATAATCAGATTGAGATTTGCACATATTTGAAAGGGTAGTGGTAGGAAGACCATTGTATAGACGGACTTGGAGAAATTGAGGGTGGTAGACTAGGAGTAAGAGAGGTAGAGGAGGTAAGGTCTAATACCATATACCACTGGTAAAAGGGAATAAAAAGAACACAAAAATAGAGATCAGTTCATTGATAGATTAAAGGGAAAAACATAGATCACGTGTCTTATAACGATAGGAAAGCAAATAACAACAACAAAAAAAAAACAACGAGTAACATATCACAAAAAAAAGGTAAATTATACTGAAATAATAATTAAGGAAAAACGATCGAGCGTGTTTATCTACCTGTAAACGTAACTAGTGAAATGTAATTTAAGGAAGTGTGTCTCATTGAATTATGCTTCAGGTTGTTTACAAAATCAATTGTGAGTCCTAAAATTTTTATTACACCTAATCATATGATCCCACTATAGGTGGTATTGTTGATTACATGCGACTTGCATCATACTTTTTCACTTTACATCATTTACCTTTTCTCCCTCCTTTGATATTTTGTTATTTATCTTTTTTTAGCTCTCGTTTCCCCCTCCCACTCTCATCACTTTTTTTCTTTACGGTCCCTATATTAAACTTTTCAATCTTCCGTCTCTTCTAAATGCCATCAACAAACCCATCAAAATCCATGAAGCTTGGACTCCCAATCTTGAATTTGAATTCTAGTTGATCCATAAAAAATTCATCAATCAATTCCTTTGCTTTGGACCAAAACCAGTCGTGCTAAGAACTTTTTGTTCAGGTTTAAGATTGCAGAGCAAAAGTATTGTAATTTTTTAAAACAAAAAAAGAATATATTATTTATTATATAAATTTTATATAATTAAATATTATATATATATATATATATATATATATATTAAATTTTGTTAATCGAATACATATTTTTTAGATATATATATTTAATCTAGATTTTTTTTATTCAGGTATTAAATTTCCATTTCGATTTTCTTTTATCATTTTTCCTTTCACTCAACATAACAAAAAAGTTTGGCTAATAGACTATTGATTGAAACTAGTTCCGTGTAAACCTTACAATTTTGGAAACTATTAATTTTCACTCCAAACTAATGATTGTATATATTTAAATTCTAAATTTTCATAATTATATCAATTAACACCCTTCGTTATATTATGTTTGAATAAACATCGTGTAAAACTTAAATCTAAATTTTTTAAGTTAATTAATTTAGACTCTCAATTATTTCATTTAAAAATTATCGACGCATAAATTATAGTCATCTATTTTATCAATTTGTATGAAGAAGTCTATACATTATAAAAATTGAATCCATGAATAATTTTAAAATGTAATCTTACTAAAGAATATAAGTTTATAACTAAACGAAAGTATAAATCGACACAATTATAAAAGTTCGTAATTTAAATTGTTGCAATTATTAATTAGAGTTTAAATTGATACTCCTTCGAAAATGTAATTGAGATTTTTCTTAAAATTTCTAGGTGAGAAAATACTCAAAGTAAAAGATGGGATGTAAATAGATGTTTTCCATAAATTTTTTAGTTAGAAAATGCTTCAAAGAAAAAAAAAAAGGTTAAAACGGGCGACCGGCTGAACAAGTTGATGGAATGGAACCCCTCCGAAACCTCCAGACTCTCCTGCAACCGATCAAACCGCATCTTCCGTCCAGATAAACAGACCCACCGTCCCGCAAAATTATCAAACCCAAAACAAAATGTTCTTCTTCTTCGTCGGAGGTTTACAGCAACAAGTTCGCCAGATCATCAAATCCAGCGCCGGCCGCTGCATAAATTGCAACTCGCCGGCCGATCTCGTCGACTACGAGAAAGTTCTGAAGCTCTTCTTTGTTCCGGTGTGGCGGTGGCCGGGAAAAGAGCCATTGATGCACTGCAACAACTGTAAGCTCTTTTTCCCTCAGTCCTTCTCTCCGCCGCCAATTTCCGATCAATCGCTGCCATCTGCGGCTCTTTTACGGGCCCTTCATTGCCGTTCTTGCAACAGAGTAGTGGAGCCCGACTTCAGCTTCTGCCCTTACTGTGGCTCTTCTCTGTAACTTCCATAAGTTCTAAGTTCTCAATTGTGTAGTTAAAGAAGGCTAGGTTCTATGGCTTTTCTTGTTTACTTCTGCTTCAAATCATTTGAGATCTTTTATAGATGTGTCTGTTAGTAATCATAATGGTGTCAGATTCTGTTATTTGTTCTTGAAACCCGCTTCTTTTGGATGAGAAATTGCTGGAATTCAAGATTGAGAATGAAAAATCTTTATTAACACTGTTCAATTTCTTCGTTGAAGATACATAGAACGAACAATACTCGTGTTCATGTACTTTTACAAGCCTAAAACAATGATCTTAGGTAGTGGGCCCTGGAGAAGCGTACCAAAAGCAAAGCAGAAAGAACTTATAAAGGCAAAACCGATCAAATTTATATAGCAGTTCTAATTTACAAAGGGGATTTTGTAGGGGGAAGAGCCAACATCTTTCTGCTTTCAGATGATTTTCTACAGCTTCTGCAAAGTCCAATTGAGAGCGTTCTTCTCAAAAGTGGAAGCTGAAGGAGGAAGGAAAGGTAGGTTGGTTTTGTCTCAGCCAGCAATTTTAAGCTTTGAAAAAGAAGGGGGCTTGTATTTATGGGTCCTAAGAAGTGTTTCAAGTTAATTAAGTTTGAATACTGTTCAAGTTGATTCGCTGAAGGGTAGTTGTTTTGCTCCTTCCTCTACAGCATTTCTCCATAGCCTATATCTTACACCTAACTTATCATAAGAAACTGGCATGTTCCAAATATTTGCTCCATTAATCATTCTTTCTTGCTGACCAATGACAAGCCTTAAGTCCTCATTCAGTACCTGCATGAATAACACAAAAAGAAAGACTTCAGTGTTTGTTTCCAAATGGTTTAATTTATTATGTGCGAAGACGGCATATGCATAAATAACACTAAAAGAAAGACGTCAGAGTTTGCTTCCAAATGGTTTAATTTATTATGTGCAAAGATGGCATATATATAGTCATGGTCATGGTTACAAGAGAGTTGGAAAGTAAGTAGAAATAACTAAGGTTAGTTTAACTAACTCTAATACTGGACAGAAAATTAATAACACCAATCTTAGACAACAGAGGATGATTGTTAGGGTTTGATGAATCATCAGAGTCGATAGCCATGAAGAAGAACGCAAGGAAGGGACCTCAAGAAGACGCATGAAAATTTACCTCAGATGCCATATTATGACTTGGGTTAATTTATAATATGCAAAGATGACATATATATAGTCACGGTTACAAGAGAGTTAGAAAGTAACTAGAGATAACTAACAGAGGTTAGTATAACTAACTCTAATAAATAGTAATGGAACAATTCAAATATTTTTCTAAGATTTCTATCTTAAAACTGTCCTGGAAACTAGCTCTGGACAAATTCTGGATGAGAATTATACCTGTTCTGCAAAATGTCTCCAGAGATAGTGCATGAAGGGAATCTGCTTCAACACAGGAGCAAAATCCAGTGACATTCTATACAGTAGTCTTGTCTTCTGTCTTGTTGAAGGTAAGCACACATGAAGTTGATGAAGATGTGTTGAGCATTCTCTGGTACTTTGGCCTTCTAGTTTTCCTGGCTTGGAAATCCCTATAGTTGATAACACCATACAAGGTGGTCGAAACTCCATGTCGATTGGGTAAGGGTCCCAGTATCCTTGGAGCCCAGATGCAGGGGTTAAAAATTTCACCAAGCTGTGAGTTGGGTAGAGACAGAGTACAATAAACAGTCAGTTTTTATGACTTTTTTAACTGATAACTTAAGCTACAAATATATGCTGCATTCCACAAAAAGTAAAGAAAGTGCACTTTTTTTTTTGCCTGCTATCTGAAGCAACCAGCAAAAATAGGGAAGAGCTTGAACTAAAAACACACAGAAGTCTTTCTACCAGAGGTTAGACTTGAGAGTTTCCGAGTGTTATTTCTTATGGTTTTAGCTAAATCCATCTACTGAACATTTGAAAAATCTTTGTGCTCTGCACTTTTGTTCCGACTTGACCGCAAAGGATATTTGCATAGCTATGATATTGACTGAAATGTACCTGGGTACGCTCCATCCTTTTGCAAAAGTGGAAGTATGAGTAAAAGGTGCATGAGCAAGATCCAAAAGGTTATCTAGCAGTAATCCATGCTCCACTGGAATGTCAATGACAAGCTGCCATATGCACATACCGTTTAGCTAAAGAATTCATGCATATTCTTCATTTAAAACTCAACCGACAAAAGGAACTTCATGTTTCTGACAATTACCTCAGCATGGATTTGAAAACCAGGAGGAGGGTTTAGAGAAGGAAGATTAGCTGCTGGAGGATCATTACCTGGCCAAACCCAGATCATTCCTTCTTTCTCAAAACATGGCAGAGATTTTATTTTCACATTTAGCAGTCGCGTTGATGGCATTTTCTCACACTTGCCATCTGTTGTGTATTCCCAACCTGGAGTTTTCAACCAAATCGAATAACCCTTAGATATCATTTCTTTTTAGTTTTTGTTTCTATTAAGCCAAGCTTTTGAGTTTTTGAGTCTATATTTCTTTTATTTAGACTAACCATGGTAAGGACATTGGACTCGACCGTCGTTGACAGAACCGAGGTGAAGAGGGCACGCCCTATGAGCACATGTGTTTCTTATGCATCCAGGATTGCCATCCTTTCCTCGGAAAAGAACCCATGGTTCTTCAAAACAATCAAATGGGATCTGAAATAGATGATAAATTAGTAAGAGGGCATCCAAAGTACAGTTGAATACGAAGGATATTGGATGACCTGATCAGTAGAATTACCCTACCATTATGTCATTTTTCAAATCACTGGAGAAAGCAACAGGATACCAGAAGTTCTTCAAGCGGGGATGATACGGTTCGACGGGACCTGATACGTTCAAACTTTTCTTCGGCGATCTTCTATTTACAGAAGCATGGGAATGTGTAGAAGTATCAGTCGAGGTAGATGGGCTATCCAATTCCGCTGTGTTTCTATCTTGTAACAGCCTATCATGCACCAATTCTTCCATGTAAGCTAGTTTATCTAAAGCAGTGGCAACCCGTGCTTCAGATATATGAACCTGCAGTTGTTCACGAGTGGTCAAGACATGATAATGGTAAAAGATAGAAGAACAATCACCTCACCAGGTCAAAGAACTAACAACAAAAGGCCATTTATCCATCCTCTCAATGAACTAGGAAAAAAGCTAACTATATGTCTGGAAATATATTATTGACAAGAAAGTTTATACATACCTGTCTATGAGCTTCTGCTAATTCGTCCTGTAATCCGGCAAGCTCCTTCTTCATTGTTCCGATGGATTTATAGTCACGGGCCAGAGGATTTAGGACTTCCACAACCTAAACGCAATATTTGAGCCACAAAATTTTCAGAACAAAACACATTTCAAGAAAAAAACAACCACCAAATTACACAGCCTCTTCAAACCTAAAGGTAATTTGGTGGAAGATAAACCGAGTTAATGAGGAGGGAAGGAACCATGAAAGACTTAGAGGAAATGAATGTTAACAAAAAGCAATAGAACGAAGGAAATGAAGCAGCACAAGATTGGAGGAACCTTTTCATGAAGAAGCATGATTGCAAGAACGTCTTGCCGAGCTCGCCAATCACAATATTGAATGTCATATCTAGCCACTTCAAGAGCTTGATTAACATCTAAGAACTTCCCTTTACATTGAGGAACTTTAGTCCTCGGATCTTCCACATCAAATAGCGTTTCCCAACCACTCTTCCTCTCTATAGCTCCTTCCTCTCCAAACACAGCAAACACTCTAAATCCTCCTTTCACACTCTGAAAATTCAACACCTGACAATATCAAACCAGGAACAAAAATCTAGAACCTCAAGGCCAATCATTTACCACAATTTAACAGAACACACAACATCAAACATCTAACACCACATATTCAAGCGATTAAACCAGTTAATACACCCCATTACTAACTTGAACAGGAAACAGCCAAGCTTGGTAATCAAAAGCACTACGAGAACTAAGCTCAGCAGAAAAATGTACATTGGAGTTTCAATCGATTACTGAGATAGAGAAAAAGAAAAAGAAAAAGGAACGGACCTTCTTAAAATTGAGCTTGGGAGATTTAGAGTAAGAGATCGGCAAGGAGAGAGCGGCGGCCGTTGCTACGACGGTCATGGCGTTGTTTGAAGTGTGAAGGCAGGTGAAAGAGAGAGGGAGAGAAGGAGAGAAGTGAGAAATTTTGGTGAGAGAGATTTGATTTTGGGGATTTTTGGCGATAAGAGGCGGTTGTATTCCGCGATCTCAGCTGGCCTTCCATGGTCTGCCACGTGGAAATTAGTGGGCAGAATGTAATTACACGTGGCATGCTTAACTTCCACATGCTTCTTTTATTGTGAGAGCGAGTATCTTCCATCAGTGGGGCCCAGACATCCTGCCACATCGGATTGCGAAGATATCTTTTATCTTTCTTCTCAATTTCTCTAATCTCTTTCTACTTCCAATTTCGTGGCTTTCTCTCTCTTTGCGCTTCGTTTGAGTCTTTCATTGGTTCACCCGTCGAGTACGTAATTTTTTGTCACTGTCAAATCAAGTCCGTCCATTATTGCCTATAGGCTGTCCAAAATGTTTGTAATGATATCCAAATATCACTCTATTCATTCACACTATAATTACATAAATATTTGTAGACTCTGCTGTTCTCATTCTATTTTTAAAAGTACGTTGACGTTGAACACAATTATTAGAGATGGTATGAAAATTTTTTCATATTATTATAGTATAAGAAATCTTTTTTATGGGTAATCTGTCTAACTCCTTTTCAAAATAACGATACTTTAGTACATCTTGAATACCAACCTGAACTAAAAAAGAAAAAGAAAAAATTCAAACATATTTTTCAAAGGAAAAAAAATGTCATTTGATAAAATGTGGTTGAACCCCTAGTATGCTGAAAAGAAAAGAAAAAAAGTGACTATTTTTCTTTCAAAAGTCTTTTTTTTTTCTAATAAGTTGGTTAAATAAAACTTTAGTTAGATACAAAATTTATTTCTTGAAATTTGTCCGTAATTCTTATATATTTTCTAAATATTATAATTTATATATTGATTGATAACGATTTGATTTTTGGCTTTTAGTTTTTGAAGAAGCTTATGTACACACATCTTGGACCTTTAAATTTTTTACTTTATTATCATTGTTATTAAAATGTTAACGTGTGATGTTGATTATATTGTCAAAATAAGCAATGAGTATAAGCCAACTAGATACATAAAGGATAAACAAGCTTACATAAGGTTTTTAGTACTTCTCTAGAACCATTCTTTTATTTACACCAGCATTTTTCCATAAATAAATTTTAAATAGAACATTTATAGAAAATTTTCTAAAAGAATTGGCTTTTCAGAGTGTAGTAGATTATATTAGATTCTAAGTTCGGTTTTGTTAATGCAAAAAAATAAAAATAATAAAAATAAAAAATCATAAATTTGTATTACTGGGAAAAATAGTCCAAATGGCTGCAAGACAAAAGAGATTAAGTATCAGCGTGGTGTCAAGCTACACACAACGCTCAAGTAAGTCTCGGGATTTGTGAGTAATTTGATAGTAGAAAATAGTATCAGATTTTAGGTACACCTTCGACCAGTGATTTTAGTTATTTATATAGGACAATAATGTGTAACTGACACTGGGGTTTGTAGTTGTTTCTTTTAAAATTTTGAAACAACTGAATTAATACTCTCTAGACAATTACACTATCCCTGTAGCTTATACTTAAGTGCATCAGCTATGCAATTTCTCAATGGTTCCTTTATGAATCATCTATTGAGAATATGGATGTTTCAAACTCAATCACTTGAAGCTTACCATAGATCTTTTGAGCTCATTTTAGGCTTCTTCATAGGTACTCTGAGCTCGTTCTAGGCTCACTCAAAGCTCTTCCATGGTCTTATGAGCTCACTTTAAGCTCCCTCATAGGTCATGTTTGAGCTCAATCTCCTTCACAACTTGTTTGAGCTCTCTCATATGTCCTTTAAACTCTTTCATAGATATTTCGAACTCACTTTCTCATATGTCATTTAAACTTTTTCATGGATCTTCTGAACTTACTTTAAACTTACTCTAGATACCTTATGGATCTTCTAAGGTTCA
This sequence comes from Benincasa hispida, assembly GCF_009727055.1. Taxonomy (NCBI): domain Eukaryota; kingdom Viridiplantae; phylum Streptophyta; class Magnoliopsida; order Cucurbitales; family Cucurbitaceae; genus Benincasa; species Benincasa hispida. Next base: position 48,288,075 of record NC_052352.1, read on the forward strand.
TGATGAGTCTTCAAAGCCTCTCCTAGGCTCTTAGAGCTCCATCCAATGTTTCTCAAAGCTCCCTGTTTGAAAGACCCATAATATACTTAAATTTTTTGTTAAATATAAAATCTGCAAAATCATTGAGACAGAAAAAGGGTAATTGTACAATGGGCAGAAAAGAAATGGGCCGAACAAACAGCCCATCCTTCGGAATCGCTTGATGCCCAATTCGCAAGCATTATCTGGTCACCGTTTACCGGATAGACCGGTAGCCCGTCTCCTGTCTCCGGTCTCTTCATTTCTGTTTCTGTCGATCGTTTTCTTCTCCAGCAGATATAGAACAGACGATTGAGCTCCACAGCGAATCAATGGCGGGGAGGACAGTGTTGAAGGAGAAGAGAAGGGCAGGAAGCTTCTTCTCCGCGACATTAGTGCTTTGGTCAGTCTCTCTTTGTTTCGAAATTCTGTTCGACCGGCGCTTCGAGCTGCTCTACGTCGTATTCGGAGCTCTGTTCTACCAATCCGCCAATTCGGCCATTCGATTTCTTGTTTCCAAGGATCCTCTCCTAGTCAACACCTCCGTCTCTCTCCTTCACTCCACTATCACCTCTGCTTCAGGTTCTCTGCTGCTCTTTTACCCTCTCCTTGCTTGTTTTCTTCTTCTTTGTGAGTGATTTTATATCTTCGCTCGTTTTTTTTCATCATACCCGCCTGCCTTCCTTGCTCACTGTTTGATTCTTTGTTTGGGAGTTACTTCTTCGGCTTGCTTTAAGGTTTTACTGATTGGAATAAGAAACTTTATTTGCACTATAAGAAAGACTGCGACTGGTAGTAGGTCGTGTTTCGTTATTGCAAGTTTTGTGTTGTAAATTATGTGAATTATTAGTTATTGATGTGGTTCAGTGCGTTTGCTACAGTGGGTTGTTTGAGCGAATGAACCGAGCACAAATGAATTATTTTAGAGCTCTTTTCCAGTGCCAAGAATATCTAGAATTTGTTCTTTACTCCTTATGTACCTTGGTCAAATTATAAAATTGAACTCCAATTTTTAAGTTTCAGTTCTTGAATTTTTAATGGTTTTAGTAACATATCTATTTTAGATTATGTTTCTATTTATTCCATTAGAATGTAGGGCATATTGAGGAGCCACTTTCGAATCAATTTAATGTTATAAAATCAAACATTAAATTGATTTGGAATGTTTAAGGTCATTTGGTGAAGTGATTTTAAAATTGCTTTCAAAGTGCCCGGGTCGTCCATCTCATATGGATTCAGTTAAAATAACTCAATGGACAAAAACTAAACAAAATACAGGCCAAACTTTAGAGACAGGAATTGTTTTTTTTTTTTTCTTTGAAGCTTTAAGATTAAATAAACACCATGCTTCCTTCCTCTCTACTCTCCTACGTCTCGTACCCCCTTTTTTTCCGGAGATTCTGTTTTCCTATGTGTTCATCAAGTTTAAAGAAAGGTGGAAAAATACTGTCTTAATTGATAGACAAGAAAAGAAAGGTTGCAAATCACTGAACAGATGAAGTGTTGGAGATAAAAGGATGTTATAGGAAAAGAAAGCTTCAGCTGTTTCCCATGTTGATCTAGGAAAAGAAATCTTAGTAACATAGACAAGGGTCGTCCATATGATCTGTTAATCCTAATGAAGATCTCTAACCTCAATATGTCGCTAAGATCAAACAAGTCAGTTTCATTTTGCCACACTATATAAACAGTTCTTCCAGATCAATCTAGGAAAATTTCAAGCCCCCCCTGTTTTTCATTCCCCATCGATTTTGCTTGCTTCCTCTCCTTTCTTTCTATACCTATCTCTGCATTGTATGCATATTGATGCATAGATTGAGGGAAAAAGATGTCATTGTCGGGTTGATGCAGAGAACAGAAAAGGGGAGATTTTGTATTATAAAGATGCTTGCTAAAAGAATCCGAACTATGATGCGAGTAAAGGTTGTCTGTCGACCAAGAAAATGTCTAAAATTCGTCAATGATGTGAGAGATTTTTTCTTGGCTCCATTAGCAACTTCTTTATGTTGTTGAAGGTTGAGGAAATGAGGTTCAAAACTTAAAGGTAAATATTTAATTATAAGGTTTGAATAGATGTATTATTAATTCCTATTGTTCAAGATAGAGGAAAGCTGCTAGATTGGCCTTGGTTACCACATGATTTTAACCCGAAGTACTTTGATGGCTCAATATTTTCTGAATTTCGATAGTTTATCCTATTCTTTGGGCCATCTAGTTAAGTCATCTTTGCAATGATTTAAATGCAGTGCTATTTGTTTTGGTGAATCGATGGCTGAGTTATGGTTCAGAGGGGATTTTTGAGCATTCACAATTGTTTGGAGGAACATGGCCGTGGGCCTATGCAGCTTTGTGCTTCTCATGTGGATATTTTGCGTATGATCAGTGGGATATGCTGCAATACGGACTATACAGTGGCTGGATCCCTGCGATCTTGGTTCATCATCTGGTTCTTCTCATTTGCTTTACGCTTGCTTTGTATAGGAATGTCACCATCAATTATCTCATCCTCACTCTCATTTGCGAGGTATGCATTAGTTTCTTCTCGCAAAATATGCTTCGCGAATATGCTGCTTTCTTTCTTCATGTTTGCTGTCCTTTCTGGATTTAAGCATTTCTGTTACCTCCATTGACATGGACAACGACGATGTCCCCTTTTTTGACGACTTTGCCACAGGCACAAGATGAGGACTCCAAGTATTTTTCGACCGTTTCAGATTTAAGTTGTTTTTCATAGAAACGAAATAGATAGATACTTTATCTAGTGCTTTTGCCTTGAACAGTCCATCTTATCTCGTGTGGCATCCAGTTTCTATTTCTGACCTTTTTCTCCATGCACTTTCTCATTAACTTCTCTCGGCATTCACCCTTTCACATTGATCTCCTCCTAACACAATTTCTGTCACTTTACTCTTAGTTAACCATTCTCTTACTAACTCTTTTCTGTGCACATTTTCTCTCCATGTGTATACTTTCCATGACCAGTCTCTTTGTATACATCTTCGCCTATTAGTCTATTTGTTAAGTTACAAGTTTAGTCTATGAACTTTGAGCTTTTTGTCTATTTGGTCCTTGAACTTTTAAAAGTGTCTAATAAGTCTCTAAACTTTTAAGTTTGTGTCTAATTAGGTCCTTGAAATGTTTGGTCTATTGGTTATAAATTTGGATTTTGTCACACAGAACCCTAAATTTTCAATATCTTATCTAGTAGATTTGTGAATTTTAAAAATATCCTATAGGTCAAGGATATATTAGACACAAAATTGAAAATTCAAAGGTCTATTGGATACGAAATTGAAAGTTTAAAGATCTGTTATACACTTTTTAATTGTTTAGGGACTTGTTGAACATATAATTAAGTTCAAGGACTTACTAAACACTTTTGAAAGTTGATGGACGAATTAGACACAACTACAAAAGTTCAATAATTAAACTTATAATTTAACCTAGTCTATTTCTGCACAAGCTCTCGCTGTCTTCTCTCTTTTTTATATGGGTTAATTCTACACAATCTCTCTTAATATGTCTCCCCACACACATCACCTCTCACTTGTTTTCTTGATTGATTTATTGATCTGGCGATGCACACACATATACCCATATATAATGCTCAATCAAAGAACATGCCTTTGAGGGGGAAAATAGTCATCTTAGTTAGCAAATGAAAGAGATCGAACTCGTACTTTCTTTGCCCGTTTGGAAGGACTCTGGAGGCCAAAACATCAGATCTATTCTTAGAATAACCATACTCTATTAGAATCAAACCAAGTTTTCATGTCATTTTTTACTACCAGCTTTTAATATCCAAAACTGAAACAAGAATCGTTCTGATGTTCCAGATGCATTCTATCTTTCTCCACGTAAGGCGATTGCGAAGGATGGCTGGTGTTCGTGACGCCAAGAGCGTTATCGTGAAAGTTGAATGGATTCTCAACTGGCTAACGTTCGTTTTCGCAAGGTTTGTTCCACACATTCTCATTACTGCCAAGCTCATCATGGATGCTTCCAAGTTCGATAAAGGCATCGAGCTGCCGCTTGCACTGTCTGGGATGGCCGGCATGAACCTGCTGAATGCTTTGCTCGGAATGGATCTCTTAAGCGCTGTAAGGAAAGAAAGTTATTACCAGAAAACTGATCACTCTCATCATGAATGAACGAGGACCAACTTTGGTGGAAATTATTGTATTTGTTCTTTTTATTATATTATGGAAAAAGAGCTTAAAAAACCATTTTTTGTCCCTAAACTTTCATGAAAGTAATAATTTAGTCTCTAAACTTTAGTTTGTAATGATCTAGTCCAACTTTCAATTTTATAACAATTTAGTCCCTAATGCAAAAAAAAATATCAAAATTTGACGTCAATTTTATTATTTCATGATGTATACTTTGTATTTTATAAAAATATTGAGTCTGATTAATTTATTGTTACACATTTTAAAGTTGAAAAATTAAATTGTTATATAGTAAAATTTAGGGACTAAATTGTTATAAAATTGAAAGTTTAGGTACTATATCGTTACAAATTAAAGTTCAGGGACTAAAAAATTTTACAAAAATTTAAGGATTAAAAGTGATTTTTAACCGAAAAAGAATGATAAAAGAGGAGAAACTTATGTAACACGGAAGAAAAATTGGTGTAATATCAGTTTAATATTTAGTTAAAGAAATTTAGTACTATTAATATTGATGTTAATCTAGTTCCTTAGGCTTTTAATATTTTTAAGGCTATAGAATGAATCTATTTTTTTTATTCTAGGAATTTGCAAGTGTTGTAATTTTTACCTTTTTATTTAATTTATGAAAAATTTAATAACTAATTTTCTTAGCTTTTGGTCTATTCTGTCCTCTATCAAGTCCATTAAATTTTCCTAACTCTTAATGAGAATTAAGAGATCTGTTTTAGCTAAACAAATCTAGTAGGATAAATATGAAAAAAAAAAAAAGAGGTCCTACCGGGAGTCGAACCCAGGTCGCTGGATTCAAAGTCCAGAGTGCTAACCACTACACCATAGAACCCTCTCTTGGGAGGTCCGTTAATCGCATTGTTCAAGGGATTGTTCAGTTTAGGGTTTCTGAAAATGTATTATACATTTTTATATAAATTAATAAAATTAATTTCAATAATTAACTTTTGTTTGTTAATTTATCTTTATTACATTAAGTTATTAAATCAATTTTAAATCATTAAAATTTAATTAAATTTACGTATTCACCCTCTAATTTAATATATTTATAATTAATTAAATTTTTTATATTACACATTTATATTATCAATTTTTATGGAAATTACTGATAATTAATTTAAATATCTTTTTTTTTTTTCAGGTAGCTAATTATTTAATGTCAATTATAAGTCTTATATTATAAAAGAAGTTGATATAAATTTATTGATTTTAAATCATCAAACAATGTTTTTAATTTTTAAAAAATAACTATAATTATAGATTAGAACTAGAAGTACAAGTGTACAATTAAAAATAATTAACTTATTTTATTATTAATTAATTAATAAATATTTTTTAAAGATTAATTCATAAATTTATTAAATAATTTATGATGTTAATATATATTACCAATAAAAAGAGATTTAAGCAAATATAATTATGGTTATTCATATTTTTTTAAAAAAAATTATGATTTTTCATATTAATTCATAATAATAGAATAAATTATTATATTAGCATTATTATCAATAAAGTTAATTATATATATCAATTATAAATTTAATTTGTACATATTTATAAAAATTAAATAAATTAACCAGTATCAACAAAAATAAAAAGTAAGAGAGGAAGAAAAATCATTGGAAATGGAGAAAACTCATTTATTTGGGTGATTATGAAAAACCTCCATGGATGAAAATATAAAATGCTTTAGAATAAGATATTCTCATTCCTAAGATTGAAAACTTATACCAAATATGGTGATAAAATATCATTTCTCATTCCCACCTCTTTTTTCCATAAACCAAATGTGTCATAAATGCTTTGTCTTTAGGATCTTTTTTTATTACCTAAGGAAAAAAGTGTTTTTAAACCGAAGTTATTTTTATTTAAGCTCTTTTGATATGGTTTGTTCAAAATAAGCTTTGAAAATGTTTCTATTTTGAGCAGTTATCAAACACGTCAATTTTTTTCTTTTCAAAACGACTTAGTTTAAGATTAAATACTTGAAAAGTTAAACCAAATATTTCTTAAGACTTTTTTACTTACAATTTCTTTCTTTATATCGAGATGAATTACTTGTTATATTTTCATCACCCAGTATATTTTCATTCTTTTGAAATTGTAAACATAAAAATAAGTTTACGAGTCTATTTAATAGTCATTTTACTCTTTTTTTTTTTAAGATTAAACTTAAAATCACTATTTTCTCTCCTAAGTTTTTATGTTTTGTTATCCAATTTGATTGTGTTCTCAAAAAGTAAAGTTAAGTTTTGAAGGCTAAAACTAGTTTTCAAAAAGTACATTTTGCTTTTAAAATTTGATTAACAATTTAAGTATTTTCATAAAATATGTGAAAATCATACTAGAAAAATTAGAAAGAAGCAAACATAAATTTAAAAAAAGAGAAGATTAAAAATGAAACCATTATTAAATAGGATTTACTTCTTTTTTTTTTTTCACTTTTCAAAACCTAACTTGATTTTTTAAAAAAACATAAAAGGATAAACTCATGAGTAATAAAAAAAAACATAGAAAATGGAAAACAAATAGTTATTGAACAAAACTTAAGTTTTTTTGGCAAAATTAATCTAATAAAATAGATTCAGTCTTATTTTGCATATGATAAAAACTAGATTTGTTTGTTATCCTTTTACTTGATGCCTTCAATTGATTTTTTTAGTTATTTTTAAATAAAAAAAAATGTGCCAACTTATTTATAAATATAATAAAATATTGTTATTTATCAGTGATAGACCGTGATAGACATCTATTAGTGTCAGTGATAAAAAATGCATCGCGATCTATCACTGATAGCAGTGACATTTTGCTATACTTAAAAATATTTTTAGCAGTTTTACCATTTAAAACAATTATCTTTTCTTTTTTCTTTTCTTTTGGAAAAGAATCCATTTATATTCCTAAACTTTCACAAAATATCACTTCAAACCTCAACTATTAATTGTATCATTTTAACAAGGGTTGACACGATAAATAGCAAATTTTAAAGTTTTATTTGTAAAAATACCAAAAAAGTTTTCAAAACCGTAAAAATAGAAAAATAATTTTTTAAATAAAAAATATTAATTAGAAAATACCCAAAGTACCCCTATAACTAAAATTATAAAAACCAACAGCACAAACTAAAACAAATGAAAAAGAGTTAACACATTCAAATACACTGTATTTTAGATGTTACTATTAAATGAATCATACCTTGTCGAACACCTTTAACCTTGCCAAACTTCCACAGAAAAATTTTACCAAAAATCCCATAAAACAGCCTAATACTCACCTGACCACATGGCAACAATAGCGATGATGACTTGTAGATAATGGCAAAAAAAGAGATTTAAGAAGAAAAAGAAAACGAGGAGAAGAGAGTAAATGAGACTTCCGATGCTACCCTTTGTGATGACGGCAGTCTCGACATGAACGACGGCATGAGGCGGTTGACAGCGGTAGTCTCAGCACAAAGTGTTGCTGATTGTCTTCACGCGAAGGAGGAAAAGAAGGCTAAATATTGAAGCTTTGTGCGGCATTGTAAAATTAAACTTATACGGTGTTTGGCTCACCAACATAAGTTGAGTTGAGTTGCTAAAATACACCAACTCAATATTTGGTCCACCAACTTTAAATTTTGGTGAGGTTGAATTGGTATATTTTACCAACTCACCCATCCTCCATTCTAATGATTTCAATGGCTCCACCCATCAATCACTGTCGGCAGCTATCGCTGCCACACTCCAAAAATCGACTCCGAGCTCCGATAACCACCTCCGATGATAACTCTGATGACCAACTTCGACGACCACCTTCGCGCAACCAACTCCGACGACCAATTCAGGCTCCGACAACCACTTTCGAGTGCAAACTCTGATGAAAATCAACTTTGATGACCATTCGAGCGACCAACTCCGACGACCAACTCCGGGCTTCGACATCCACCTCTGACGATAAACTTGTTGGGTTTTTATGTCCTAAAACTCGAAATTGTAAACAATAAAACTTATTCTGAAAATTCAATAAAGTTGTTAAAGATCCATGACTATTATATGAGTACTTGAACTTTATGGGGAGACATAAAAGTGAATCAGGTTCAAGTAAATAGTCAAAATAGTCTATATTATATGAATAAGGTTGGGTGCCTTATTCTGGTAACATTATCGGATGCGGCCCACTCTGTAGTTGTTACAAGGAGTTGTAAAGTGCTACTGACCCTAATTCGTACATGTGATGACATGAGGAGTGGGATTGTCCTATGCAATGAGTTTGCACAAAATCGGACCACGAATAAGTCACTCTTACTTTATAATGTTGTTTACTGTTTAAGACTAACTATTTTACAACGATGACCTAGGTAACTTGACCTTAATTCTGAGCTAACTATGAATTCCTGCTTATTCGAGATTATCCTTAGATTTGCATAAGTGAGGATTGGCTCAATAGCACCGGCTCAATAAGCTTCCAATTTCAGGGGTAAGATTGGGTAGATAGCTGGGGACATAGAGTGCAAGATAGAATCCATTCCTATCTGCTTTCAGAAATAGTAGAGAGGTTGTTCCCTTAAGCGGACTCTAGGTCTTGAACAAGGGGTCCCACCCTCTCATTGGCCGGAAAGAAACTCGGTTTGATGATCGGATCACAAACCAATTGTTCATTAGAGGATCGGTGGGATTTAAAGAACAAGAGGTAATCTTGAGAGTAAAATAGCCTTTTGACCCAGCCGTTATTACGAACAATCTGTGAAAGGTTAACTTACTAATCATGGTTATATCGAGTGGACACAATATATCTACAGTGAGGGGAGTGGAACAATCTGTGGAACTAGTGGAGTGACCCAATAGCTAACGAATGAGGGTTAATTCGGTGTAAAGAGTTTAGCCAATTAATGTTGGATTATTGGAAGCCCATGATCTGTAGGTCCACTAGGTCCCCTACTAGCTCACAAACGGATTAGCCTTGGAGTAGCGTGATAAATTGATTTGAAACATTAAAATTAGATAAGGGAATTAGTAATTATATTTGATATAATTACACGTTTAATTTTGGAATTAAACGAAATTGAAGAATTGGTTAATATTTAAATATGATTTAAATATTCATGAATAGGGATTCATGATAGTGGAATTGATGATTAATTAAATTAATATTTGATATTAAATTAATTGAAATTAATTAAATCGTTTAATTAATTATTGAATTAATTTTTGTAAAATTAATAAAAACTCGATTTTAATTAAAGAATTAAAATTGAAAAGTTATTTTTTTTAATTTTTAATATTGGAAAAGTTTCAAAATTGAAAAACAAAAAATGAGAAAATGAGAAAAATTGGAAAAGTGGGAATTTCCCACTTCCTCCTAGCAACTCATTCATGGTACCACCATTGTTACAACTCAAATTCTCAGGCATGAGCTGGAGTTCATGCAGGATGTTGATTTGCATGAAAGTCATGCAATATAACAACGAGATCTGAGTAGAAATGGGAGAGAAATCGATTGCATTTTGTTGAAAGAAAGTGGTTGAAGAAGTGTTCTTCACACTACTGAAAAATCAGTTTTTCACCTCCCATTTCCCTTATTCAAGCTTGTTTTGAGTCCCACAACTCAATCTAAGGCTCCAAGAGAATAGTAAGGAAGACCTTGTGATGGTTCACAACCAAAGGAGAAGGAGATTGCAGCTAGTTTTTGTGAATCAAAGGTACTTCAAAGGTTAGTGTTGAAACTCTGTTTTTAGTTCATGAACATCCTATTTTGAAGCCAAAATTAATGAATTAGAATGCTTAATGATCATGTTTTGCTTCCGTTGCTTACTTCCTTAATCCAACAAAACTCTGGTAACCAACTCCAATTTCACCTTCATACGACCAACTTGGGAGCTCTAACAACTACTTCCGACTACAAACTTCGGCGAAACTGATCTTTGATGATCAACTTCGACAACCACCTTCGCGCCACCAACTTCGGACTTCGAAAACCACCTTTGACGACAAACTCCGACAACCAACTCCAATACCATTTTCGACAACCAACTCTAAAAAAAAAAGAAAGAAAGAGAGAAATGCTTTAAAAATTAAAAGAAAAAAATCGCAATCCATATTTTATTCAACACAAAGATGGGTTGAATTATTGAATAAAAAACTTTCAAAACAAAAATAGTAATCATAAAAGCAGATTATTTAGAGTTTAAAGACTACACCAGATACCCCAGACATATGAACTCAACTATACACTTCAAACACATACATATGACTTCACATATATATGTGAAAGGATTGAAATTACTCAGTTGTCTCTAAATTTCGTTTTACAGAATATAAAGAGTATTTCTTTTTACAGAATATACAGAGTAATTCAAAGTGACAGAAACTAAAGGATAAACATAATTAATTCTAAGCATGCTTGTACTGTGATGAAAGTAGAAAAGAGAGAAGGGATATCACATACCCTTGAAGAATACCATATTCTCCTTCCTCTCAGAAGCGCGGACATGAATTGCTTCTCTAGATCTCCTAAACCCGGCACCACGAACACGGTGATAGTGACAACAACAAGGAAGAGGACACCACCACGAGATCTTCCTCATTATTCTCAAGGTGAGAATCACAGTGGAGTTTCGTAGGCTCACTTGGAATAATTTTGGTGAAGGGAGATCTTTATTTTGCGAGAGTTCTCTAAAAGAGGAAGAAATAGATCTCCTAAACCCGGCACCACGAACACAGCGACAGTGACAACAACAAGGAAGAAAACACCACCACGAGATCTTCCTCATTATTCTCAAGGTGAGAATCACAGTGGAGTTTCGTAGGTTCACTTGGAATAATTTTGGTGAAAGGAGATCTTTATTTTGCGAGAGTTCTCTAAAAGAGGAAGAAATAGACAAAGAGAGATTCAGGGGGATGAAAAAGATGATCATCATCTCTATCCTATTTTTCATGTAAGTGAATAAGAGAATAACGGAAACCACTTCCCCTTATTTTTAACCAAAATTTTGAGAGAATAACTCCGAAAGGGAGTTGTTAAATTAAATTCAAATTCAAAACTTGAAAAATATATATTAACCCTTTTAATATATACATAAACTATATGTTATATCACATATAACATATAACCTATAATTTATACTGTATCACATATAGTATAACCTATATTTTGTTATTCTCTTAAATAACCTATGGTATTAATATGAATCATATTCATATTAATTTTAACCTATGGTATTTCTATGAATCACATTCAAATAATTCTCTCTCTCATAAAACTATATAAATTTAATATGAATCACATTCACATTAATTTTAGCATATAGTTTCTATATGAATCATATTCATATAATTAATATTTGAATCATATTCAAATATTTATTTCTCTCATAAAACTAATATAATGTATTAACATACATTATGCTTTATGTAATTGTATCTTATACAATTAATTCCCTTTAATTAATTTGAACAATTCAAATTAAACCAAAATTAATTTGATTCTCATTAGTCCTTATCGGGCTAACAATGAGACCTTATGGACCTATAGATTGAAACTTAATTGATACTTGATTAATTAATTAAAGTTTTTAATTAAATTAATCAACCTTCACTAACCATTGGTCACTCCACTAAAGACCGATAGTTGCACTCTTCACACTATAGATATATTTTTGTGTCTATTGGATATAACCTCTAATGAACAATTAGTCATATTTCAACTATAACTGAACCCCTCTCAGGCCAAGAGAGGATGAGGCGCCTCATTGTTCAAGCCCCGGAATCAACCCTTAAAGGAGTAATTTATCTACTTACCCTAACAATAGGGAAGAAGTGATTTCCTTCTTATATAGCTATGTTCCCAAACCCCCAATCAGACGAATCCCCAAAATGGTAGGCTTATTGATTCAGCGAATCTGGCCACTCTCATTCATACAAATTAAAGAACCACCCTCATAAGCAAGAGTTCACAACTCACTCAAGACTAAGGTTAAGTCACTTACGGTCATCTTGGTGTAGCATCGGTGTTATAAAGAGAGACTATGCATTTTGTGGTCTGGTCTTATAAAAACTCTTCGTATAAAATACCTTCACTCACATGTCTCCACATGAATGATCAAGATCAGATCATTTGAAACACTTTACAACAATTGTGACAACTACAAAGCGAGTTGTATCAGTAGTATACAAGGATAATGCACCCAACCTTATCTATATACTACATACCATTTAGATTATCACTTAAAGATGATCCACATGTATGTCTCTACATACACATTTAAGTCACATCAGATAATCTTGATATTTATATAATAGATTGTTGCATATAAAACTAATCAACTAATGATTCTAATAACATAAAACTATGAGGCTTTAGGGCATATATATTAACAATCTCCCACTTGCACTAAAGTCAAGAAAATGTAAACCGGTGAGACATATATCCTATGACATACTCTACGCCATACATGCTCTCTCATTTGCCCTAGCACAATAGAGACGTGTCTCATAGTCCCAGACAATCTAGGAGATCCTCTCACACTTTAGCCTAGAGAAATCCTCTTATATAATTCAAACTATTATGTCAACAAAAACCACCAGTTCATCAACAAGATGTTTCTCTTATTCTGTTTTATTCCTACAACTTGATGGTTACATATGTCCTCAAACTCAATTCTCACACCACATTATCTCATAAAGTGGACAGATTAAGTTATATTTGAAGCAACTTTCAAATATCTTAGGACATACCTGACTTATGCAAATTATTGCTTCACAAGCAAAAGATTGCCTTATCGTCCAATATACACCAACTAGGATAAAACATGTATTTCTCTAAATCCAATCTGAAGTAGTGTAACCCGTAAAAGATCAAATCTTAAACTATATGCACCCACATCTCACTATTCGTAAGTTTTAATTTTAAAAACCCAATGGTCATACCATCAACTTTACTGATTTAACTAACCAATTGTATATTAAATGTTAATTAAGTCTCATGTAGATTTACATTACCTCAACATTTGAGGTGTCTTAGGAAAATTTTCCCTTGACATATCAACTTCATTGTAGAATGGTATGTTACCATTCCATCTAAAGTAATTGCATCGAACATTAAACAACTACTTTGTAAACGTAAGATGCATGAGACAAATTTAATATCATGTCCTAAAGATCTGTATGTGGACTTGTAATATACAAAAATCTTTAAATCAACTATTTGAAAATTGGTTAAAGAGTCAAACTTTCATATTGATTTCCACTTCATTCATAAATGAGCAAATACCAATATAAAACAAATAAAAACCCACATTTCATTTTCTTATCTATACAAGAACATCGTCATCGTTCAAAGTCATTGGTTATGATACTATATCAAAAGCTTATTCTCGAAGATCCCAATTGTAAAGTTTATTTCTCAAATGTGTCTCACAATTTTGCAAACCTTTTGCAATTCAATCTTTGAAAATTTTCTTGAAAATTATACAGATGCATTGAACTTCTATTCATTTTTCTTATCACATATGCAACAACGAATCAAATAATGCATAAAATCTCTATTATAGAAACTAGTTAGAAAATTGACTCATAGTCCATTTTCACCCAATAGTTTTAGCGCTGATTTTCACCTGACACCAAGAGTCTTATTTTGAAGATCTCTATCTCCAAGTACTAAACTTTCAAGTCTTCTTTTGTAAATCTATTCATATCCTTTGAGGTTGCCCCCATCAACGAAAATCTACAAAAAAAAAAAAAAAAAAAAAAAAAAAAAAAAAAAAAAAACTGAGATTAAGTACATTACTTTATCTCATAATTTATGATTTTAACAAAATTTCTCTTTGTCAAATTTCTTCAATTCTTGTAGTCCAGTATGACAGCTTTGACTTCCAATAAGTCACAGCGAAGGTTGAGTCATCGCATAACTCTTCCACTACTGTAAGGTTTATAAGTTTTCATTTTGTCATCTTATATGACAACAAAAACTTCAAGTAAGCCTTTGAAAAGGTTGAGTTATCTCATAACTATCCTACTACAATGAAGACTTATCTGTTTGAAAATTAGAAATTGACGTTTAAATGACGGTAAACATCACTAGTTAACTATTACGTGGTTTTACTTAAAACTAATCCATCAACACAACTTGACCTTTTTACAGGTCTACAACCATTTACTTTCTAAATAAATCAGTATTTGTCACACAAAATATATCATTTTACTTTGGACTATCCAAAAGGCTATTTATTGATTCCTCAAGAACTGCCTACATCTAGACATACTTTTGAACATTTATTTCATCAGGGATTTATTTTTGTTGGGGTTGAAGCCCTAAATCTCATAGGATCTTGTAGTTTGTAAATACTTGTATGAACAAACATTTAAGTGATTAATAATATATGATATTTTATTCACTTCTGTCTATGAAATATATGATATTTTAGTTGCATTAACCACAAACCAATAAACTAAGATCCATGGTTATCGTTGTAACTTAAACATATATGTGGAGACATACAAGTGGATCGTGTTTAAGTGATAACCTAAATGGTCTATAGTATATGGATAAGGTTGGATACCTTATCCTGGTGACACTACGAGTAAGGTCCGCTTTGTAGGTGCTATAAATGTTGTAAAGTGCTACAAATGATCTGATCCTGATCATTCATGTATTAGACATGCGAGCAGAGATATTCTATACAAAGGAGTTTATATAAGACTGGACTACGAAATGTTTAGTCTCGTTATATAACGTCGTTCATAGTAGAGACTTTCATTTTACTAGGATGACCGTATGTAACATGACCTTAATCTGAGTGAGTTGTGAACTCCTACCTATGAAGGCGGTCCTTTGATTTGCATGGGTGAGAGTGGCCAAATCGTCGACTCAACAAACCTACCATTTTGGGGATTTGTCTGATTGAGGAGCTGGGAACTCAACTCCACAAGATGAAATTCACTTCTTCCCCAAAGCAAAGGTAAGTAGATAAATTGCTCTCATAAAGGCTGATTCCAGATCTTGAACAATGTAGCACCACACCCTCTCTTGACCCGAGAGAGGTTTAGTCATAGTGGGACTATGATCTATTGTTCATTAGAGGGATCAATGGTACTTAAGAAGTTAGATGTAACTACAGGGGCAAAACGGTAAATTGGACTAACTGTACTTATGAGCGATTTGTGAAGGGTCATCATACTGTTGATTGATTATATCCAATGGACACAGAAATATATCTTAGTGCGAAGAGTGCAGCTGTCGGTCTTTATAGAGTACCCGACAGTTAACGGATGGTGGATAATGTGATTAAAGAGTTTAATCAGTTATTCACGTACCGTTGGAGCTTCAAGTTACAAATTCATAAGGTCCCCTTAGTAGCTTAATAGATTTAAGTTAAGAATCAGTTTTTGGGTTAATTTGAAATGTTCAAATTAATAAGAGGGAATTTGATTATATATGATATAAATTAAATTAATTCAATTATATATGATATAATTTACATAATGTATATGATACATTATAGTTTGATTGGAGAAAGTAATATTTGAATATGATCCAAATATATTTTCTATGAATAAGATTCATAATTATTAAATTTGATTTATATTAGCTACCATAAAATAGAGAAAAGAACTATGGTTTATATATTGTATATGATGCAATATTAAAACTATAGGTTATAAATATAATATGATAAGTTAATTATCATATTTATTTATAATTATTAATTATTTGACAAGTAAATCTTTTTCTCCATAACCACCCTTAGTGGGTAGTTATTTGGTTTTATGGAAAAAGTAGAATAAATAAAAACTGGTTTTATTATTCCACACACGAGACATCAGATATACGATCGAGTGTAAAAAGAGTTACTACACGATTGATTCCTTTGAGAGACTACATGATCGAGTAAACTTGTCCATGCGATAGATAGTTCGTCTACACGATAGTGTTGTTCACTACACGATCGTCTTCCTCCTCCACACCAAACTTTCCCTCTATCCAAGATTAGCCAAAGCCCACCACTCCTGGATTCTCACACCCAGAATACCAAGGTAACTAAGTGGTAGTGTCCCGGTTGTTCGAGGATCAAGTTTTTGCTTGCTGCTTGTTCGAGGAGTGTTCGACGCGTTCGTGAACGAGTTCGTTCGAGGGATTATCTTGAAGAACAGTTCTTCAAAGATATAATCTCTAAACTTTGTTTTTAATTTAGAAGCATGCTGTAATTTAGTTTTTTATGCATAATCTGTTTTGTATGACTGTAAATGTATGCGTTCAATCACAATGGAATTGGGACGATCCGCTTTTGCTCAAAGGTTCTCTGTAAATAGAATTTCTGCAATTGGTATCAAGGCCAGGTTTTGTTCTGATTTCCAAATTCCATTTGTTGTATTGAATTTTATTTACAATTTGGTGGATTTTAAGTTCTGCAATGTGTTTAACTGTTAAATGTTTGTGGATGTTATTGATGATGCTTCAGGATAGTTGTCTTTATTTAATGCTTTCGTTTTACTTTTACAAAAGTTAATTGTAAGGGCCTCTGCGTTTTTGGGCATAAAAACTTGCAATCGAATATGTATTCATTTAGAGTTTTTTAGTCATTCGTAAAGAAGCTTCAGATGCAAGAGTTGCAGATCACTTCGATGGAGAAGACAAAATGGTGGTCGCATCATCTGGCTCAAGCTAGACGATCGTTTAGATTTGGCTATGCGTTCGTGTAGAACTGTTCTACTAGATCGTGTAGCATTTTCTAAACAATCACATAGCTAATTCTATGCGATTGTGCAAAGTGTTTACTCGATCGGGTTGCGTTGGCTGCATGATCGCTTAGACGCTCGAGGGTAAACGATCATGCAATATTTAATACCCTGACGCAAAACATGTGTGCTAAACGATCGTGTAAGCTATCATGCTCATCGCATAGTCAGTAGCTACACGATCGTATGGTATACGATACTCGACGCTTGCTACTCAATCGTGTAGACTATCATACTCATCGCATAGTCGTTAGCTACACGATTGCATGGCATGCGTTACCCGAAGCATGTTGCAAGATCATGTGGACTTTCATGCTCATCGCATAGTCCTAAACCACGCAATCATTGCTACACGATCATTTATACTCAACGCTCGTTGCTCAACGATCAGAGGATTTGCTACATGATCATGTGTCAAGGCTTCAAGGCGGGCGGTTCATCGGTTCACCTGTTCGAACAGGTTGACTCAAGCTTTTGTAATAATTTAGCATTTCTTTTTCGGTTTTTAGATAAACTATCCTAGTCCATCAACTTTTATTAAATGTGCATGTGATGTATGTTTATCTTATATGCCATGATGTATGTCATATAGTTTTACAATCCATCATAGGTTATGCATTTTTCCATGCATCATCTTTATATTATAAATGTTATAATATATTAGTATGCATGATTAAATTACATAAAGCATGTTCATGCATCATATAATATAAGAGTTATAATATATGCATGCATCAAAGCATATCCAAGCATCATTTATATTATAAATATTATAATATAAGGTTGTATGTTAGCATGGAATATATGCTTAGTTCATTGCTAGTTATATAAGAGTTATATATTAGTAATGAATGAACATTGCATGAAGCATGACACTTAGGTTTATTTATAAAAGTTATAAATAACTTGCGAATGTCTAGCTAGCAACGTGGGATGGTTTTAATTGTTTCATTTGTTATAAGAGTTATAATTAATGAAATTAGAATTAAAATCAATAATAAAGAGTTCCATGCACAACTTAGGCTTTAATCATGTTTTAAAAGAGTTTTAAAATTTGATTGAGATATACCTAAGATCACGTTTCTAATAAGATTATAAACCTAAGTTTAATCTTTTAATTCGGTTTAATTGGATTAAATTGACTAATAAAAGAATAAATATGTAACAACCGTATTTATAAGGGACCTTTTTATTGGGGTTGATGCCCTAAACTCTCGTTGGATCGTGTAGTTTGTAACATATGTATTGAACAAACGCTTATGATGTAATAATATGAGATATTTTCTTCACTATTGTCTATGAAACATGAGATGTTTTAATTGCTTTACCACAAACCAATAAACTAAGATCCCTGGTTGTCGTTGTAACTTAAGCATGTATGTGGAGACATATAAATGGATCATGCCTTAAGTGATAACCAAAATGGTCCGTAGTATATGGATATAGGAGGGAAACCTTATCCTGTTGACACTACGGATGCAGTCTGCTTTGTAGATAGTTACAAGTGTTGTGGCGTGCTACAGATGGTCTAATTCTAATCATTCATGTGGAGACATGTGAGTGGGGATGTCCTATACAAAGGAGTTTGTATAAGACCGGACCACGAAGTGTTTAGTCTCGTTATATAACGCCATTCATGATAGAGACTTCACTTCACTAGGATGACCATAGGAAACATGACCTTAATCCTGAGTGAGTTGGGAACTCCTGCCTTTGAGGGCGGTCCTTTGATTTGCATGGGTGCGAGTGGCCAAATCGCTGACTCAAACCTACCACTTTGGGGATTCGTCTGATTGGGGAGCTGGGAACACAGCTATACAAGATGGAGTTCATTCCTTCCTCGAAACAGGGGTAAGTAGATAGATTGCTCCCTTAAGGGCTAATTCTGGAACTTGATCAATGTAGCGCCACACACCTTCTCAAGGCCCGAGAGGTGTCCACTCATAGTGGGACTATAATGTATTGTTCATTAGAAGAATCAGTGGTACATAAGGAGTTAGATGTAACTACAGGGGCAAAATGGTAAATTTTCCCAACTTTACTTACGAGCATCTATGAAGGGTTATCATATTGTTGACTAATTATATTCGATGGACACAGAAATATATCTGTAGTGAGAAGAGTGCAACTGTCGATCTTTAGTAGAGTGCCCAACAGTTAATGGATGGTAGATCTCGTGACTAAAGAGTTTAATCAGTTATTCACGTACCTTTGGAGCTTCGAGCTACTGGTCCATAAAAACCCCTTGGTAGCTCAATGGCTTCAAGTTAAGAATCAGTGTTTGGGTCAGTTTGAAGTGTTTAAATTGACAAAAGGGAGTTTGATTATACATGGTATGACTAAACTCGTTCAATTATATATGATATAGTTGACATGATGTATGAGATACATTAATTGGAGGAAAATGATGTAAATGTGATTTATATCAAGTAAAGAAGAAAATGACTATGGTTTAAATGTTACTTATGATGTGATATTAAAACTATAGGTTATAAATATATTATGATAAGTTAGTTATTATATTTATTTATAATTAAAACAATTATGAGATAATTGTGGGTGGTTTCTCCTATAACCGTGCATGAAAATGAGAGGTTGTATTCAGTTTTCATAACTGAAGGATAAAATGAAAAATGTTTTCATTTTGGAAGAGAATCGTTGAATCGCTTCATTTGAGTACACTGTCAATCGTTTAGCTCATGAGAGACTACACGACAGCTTTAAGTGTTTGTCTAAATGATCATGTACACACACCATTATCTAAACGATCGTGTAGAATTTTACTAAACGATCGCGTGGCTAGCGAGTTTCTTTAAATGATCGTGTAAATGATCAACCCTGTTTTACTAAATGATCGTGTACCTTTATTAAATGATCAAACACCACAGTCTATACGATAGACAGTATCCCTCTCCCACTTGCTTGGTCGTTGAGTTCGATGTTGTTTCCTCCTTCCCTCCACCAAATCCAACAGATCCCACACCTCCTAGATTCTCACTCCAAGAATACCAAGGTCACTGAGTGGTGGTATCCAAAAGGTTGCTTGTTCGTGGAGAAAATTGTTCGTGGAGAAGTTTGTTCGTGACCAAACGATTGGGTAGACGATCCAGATGAGAACGAGTTGTTGTTGTCCAAATTCTTCACGAGAGTGCGAGACCTGTGAAAGAAGAGTTCTTCAAAGGTAAGTCTCCCGTTCCTATTGCATTTGTTTATGAAAGCATGCCATAATTTGTTATAAAATGCATAACTAGTTTGTATGTTTGTGAATGCTTGTAATTATGTCATAATGAATTTGAGACGATCTTGCTTCCGCTCATAGGTTCTCTTTGATAAGTGTTCCTTTAATTGGTATCAGAGCTAGGTTCTAATATTCCAAATCCATTGTTGTATAGAATAGCATATACATTATTGGTGGGTGTAAGCATATCTACATTCTGTTTAAGTGTTAAATATGTTTGTAGATGTTGTTTAATGGCGTTTCTGGGATGGTTGCCTCTAGTTCTTGAATTCTTTTACATTTGAAAGTTAATTGTAAGGGCCCCTATTTTTTTGGGCATATTAACTTGCTATCGAGTCTGTAATTTAAAGTGTTTGAGTTAGTGTGAGTCGCTCGTGATGACGCTTCAAGGCAAGAAGTTGCGTATTACTTCGAGAAAGAAGAAGACCAAGCGTTGGTCAGATCGTTTAAACGATGGGGTAAGTGATCATTGAGTATGGGATACTCGGCAGCAAGGTAGACGCGCGTGCACTAAACTATCGTTTAGCTCAGCAAGCTTCATCGTTTAGTCACTACTACACCATCATGTAGTAAAAGTTACTTAGCGCTTGTTCTATGACCGTCTAGACAATCGTGTTTCATAGCAACGTATTTGTCTATACGATCGTTTAGACTTGCGCTGTTTTAAATTAGTACGCTAAATGATCGAGTAGCCTCATGTTTCATCATATTGTAAATGGTACTTGATCGTAGCTAAGTTATCGTGGTTACTCGCCCATTTTACCAAACGATCAAGGAAGACTTCGCCCGAGCGGTTCAAGACTCGGTTCGCTTGTGAATTGGTTTGCTCGATGGATTTATGTAATAGATAGAATTTAATTTCTAGTTTTTTAGGCTAATCATTTTGGTCCACTAATTTTGGAGAATGTACATGAGATGTATGTTTTATTATATGTCATATTGTATGCCATATAGTTGAAATCCCACCTTAGGTTATGCATTGGTCATGCATCATCTTTATATTGTAAATGTTATGATGTAGTAGTTTGCATGATTTAAATTACTTCAAGAGCATGCTCATGCATCATATAATATAAGAGTTATATTTATACATGCATTAAGCATAGACATGCATCATCTTTATATTATAAGTGTTATAGTATAAGGGTATATAGAAGCATGTATGCTTAGTTCATTACCAAGTATATAAGAGTTATATATAGTAATGAATGGACATTGCATAAAGCATGACACATAGGTTAAATATATAAGAGTTATAAATATCTAGTTGTGCATAGAAATGTGAATGGGTTTTGGTTGTTTCTTTTATAAGAGTTATAAGGGAAATTAGAACTAAAATCAATAAGAAAGACATGCATGCAAACTTAGGCTTGAATCATGGTTTTAAAAGAGTTTTAAAACTTGGTGGAGATAGACCTAAAATCACAGTTCTAATAAGATTAGCAACCTAAGGTTTAATCTTTTAATCGGTTTAATAGGATTAAATTGACTAATAAACGATTAAATGTGTACCAAATCTATCTATAAGGCACCTTGGCGGATTCTGTCTAGGCTGGGGTACTTAAGCTGATGGAAACGGAACACCTCTACCTGGGAACCTACCTGGAAAGGAGAATTAGATAGATTTGATGCATGCATGCAAATTTGGGGATAGTCTGTTAAAGAGTTTAATGGGACTTGACTTTAACTTGTTTAATTTCAAAGACAAGAGTTGTTTTTGAGCAAATTAAACTAACTTAGATAAAATCAGTAGTCGAATGGTCTAAGTTAATGAACTTTTAGGTAGAACATTCAGTGGGAGGTACTTGGGGTATATGATACTTCATTTAAACCTCTTCACGTTTCTCCCTTTATACTCACACCGTGAGATCTATCCTCGGCTCGTGGCACCCTGGGAGTGTCCCCCTAAAGGATGGTGTTTGGGTAGGTCAATACCTAGATGAATGGAGAGAATGTTCATAGTAAATTGGAGCGAGACATGTGATAACATATCCCACGGTCTCTCTCATTAGGTTGGATAGCATTTCTGTGCATCGCCTCAAAGCACCCTGGGAGTGTCCCCCTATAGGATGGCATTTTTGTACGACTCTTTATCTGATCTCCTATATAGGATAAGGTCACTTTAGTCTCTTGTCCTAAGCTGCTTTCTTCCTACGGTTGGCACATTAGGGCGGGACTCTAGGGCCGAAAATGAGGGGTAACACTTATGCAGAATTGTTAAAGGTTAATAGTTTTGGACTGAAAAATGGTGACTGTTAGTGTCAATTACAAGAGTTGTTTCTGCCTAATGGTTGAGAATGTTC
Organism: Benincasa hispida; assembly: GCF_009727055.1. NCBI lineage: Eukaryota > Viridiplantae > Streptophyta > Magnoliopsida > Cucurbitales > Cucurbitaceae > Benincasa > Benincasa hispida. Next base: position 48,310,528 of record NC_052352.1, read on the forward strand.
CATCCCAGTGAAAGGGCATCTGACACCCCTACCGGTGATTTTTGTCCTGCCTCGCTGAGGCATCATTGTGAAATAGATGTCTTTTCACTTAGGGTACATGGAAACTATTTTGCTAAAACTAAAATTGGTGTTAAAAGCGGTATTACAGACTCATTAAGTTTGTTCATTTTTCAGCAACGTAGAAATGGCTACGGCCACATTAGCTCTATTAAGCACCGATAAATTGACTGGCGAGAACTACGCTAGTTGGAAATATACAATCACTACTATTTTAATCATCGATGATTTAAGGTTCATCCTTACAGAGGAGTGTCCTCCTATTCCACCTCAGAACGCCACTCGAAATGTTTGGGAGGCCTATGAAAGATGGATATGGGTGAACGAGAAGGCCCGAGCTTAAATCTTGGCTAGTCTTAACGATGTTTTGGCCAAGAAACATGAGCCTATAGTCTTAGCACGTGAGATCATGGAGTCCCTGTGAGGAATGTTCGAACAACCATCTAGACAACTCAAGCACGAAGCTCTCAAATACATCTTCAACTCCAAAATGGAAGAAGACACATCCGTGCGTGAACATGTTCTAAACATGATGGTCCACTTCAATGTGGCGGAGATGAATGGGTCGCACATCGATCAGGGCAGCCAGGTTAGCATAATTCTGCACTCGTTGCCAGATAGCTTCCTGCACTTTGTCAGTAATTCTATACTAAACAAAGTAGACTATACCCTTACAACTCTCCTCAACGAGTTGCAGACATTCCAATCCTTACTTGTAAGGAGAAGAAGATTGGTGAGGAAAATGTTGCTTCATTATCAAAGAAATTCCATAAAGGTTCGACCTCAGGGATTAAGTTTGCACCTTCTACTTGTAACACTGCCAAGTGGAAGAAGAAGAAGGATGGTAAGGGGAAGGGGAAGGCACCTGCTAACCCACAGCCTATTGCCCAACGGGGTAGGCGACCAACGCCGTTTGACAAACGAAAGTGTTTCCATTGCAACTAGAATTGGCACTGGAAGCAGAACTGTCCTCGCTGGATAAAGGAGAAGAAGAAGGCTAAGGTCAAGGAAAAACAGGGGGATTAGATCCTAGCGACAGCTTGAGGCTGGAGAGCACCGGGCCCTTCATCTCAGTTGTGGTAGTGCAAGGGCTCCAATTGACTTTATAGAAGAAGTTTCTCATTTTGAACGATGTGTATTTAATTCCCGAGTAAAACCGAAATTTAATTTCTGTAAAGTGTCTGATACAATGTAAATATACTCTTCACTATGATTTGAATAAAGTGTTTATTCATAAAGATGGTGTTGAGATTTGTTCGACAAACTGGAAAAAAATTTGTATGTGCTAAGGCCGTTAGCAAAAAATTCTCTCCATAACATAAAGATGTTTAAAATTTTCGTAAATCAAAATAAACGAAAAAAGGTTTCTCCAAAATAAAATACCCAACTTTAGCACCTTCGATTAGGGCACATCAATCTCAATAGAATTGAGAGGTTGGTGAAGAATGGACTTCTAAGCGAGTTAGAGGAAAATTCCTTACCGGTGTGCGAATCATGCCTAGAAGGCAAGATGACTAAAAAACCTTTTACTGGAAAAGGTTATCGAGCCAAAGAGTCTCTAGAGTTAGTGCATTCAAACCTTTGTGGTCCGATTAATGTGCGAGCTAAGGGAGGTTATGAGTATTTCATCACTTTTACTAATGATTACTCTCGGTATAAGTATGTTTATTTGATGCAACGGAAGTCTGAATCCTTTGAAAATTTCAGAGGGTTCAAGGCTAAAGTTGAAAATGCATTAGATGGATGGATTAAAACACTTCAATCGGATCGAGGTTGAGAGTTTTTGGATTCGGAGTTCCAGAACTATATGATAGAATATGGAATCGTTTCCCAACTCTCAGCGTCGGGTACACCTCAGCAGAATGGTGTAGTGGAGAGGAGAAACAGAACTTTGTTGGACATGGTTT
>NC_052352.1:48312608-48494519 GCF_009727055.1 Benincasa hispida
GGTCGATTGATGAGTTACGCTTCCTTATCGGACTCGTTTTGGGGTTTTGCAGTGGAGACTGTAACTTATATCCTCAACTGTTGTTCCTTCCAAGAGTGTTGCAAGAACACCTTTGGAGTTGTGAAACGGGCCTAAAGCTAGTTTGCGGTCAGTCCTGCATATGGGGCTCCCAACACATGTGCTTGAGGCTAATCCAAAGAAATTGGAACCACATTCGAGGGTTGTGCCTCTTTGTAGGCTACCCCAAGGTATACGAGGGGTTACTTTTATGATCCTAAGGATAACAAAGTGTTTAAACGAATGGTACCTCCTCCTAGAGGAGGATCATATGAGGGAGCACAGTCCACGTAGTAAGATCTTATTGCGTGAACTTTCCAACGAAACTACTGAAAATTTCAACAAGAGTTGTTGATGAAAGTTCATCTGGTGGTCAATTCCACCTCAAGAATTGAGGGAACCTCAACGTAGTGGGAAGGTTACGAACCCACTTGTTCGCTAACATGGGTCTCACTGAAATCCGGCTATGGTAGCCGATGGCAAGGCTTTAGGATTCGTTGTCTTTATCAGAAGGCAATGGAGGAATGTTGACCGGGATAATGGGTAAAAGCTATGGATCTTAGAATGGAGCTGATGTACTTCAAACTCAGTATGGGATCTTGTAGATCAAATCTGATAGGGTAAAAACCTATAGTGTTCGTAAATGAATCTACAAGAGGAAACAGGGTGTCGATGGGAAGATGCAAACCTTCAAGGCTAGAGTTGTGGCAAAGGTTTATTACTCAAATGGAAGGGTCGACTATGAGGAGACTTTTCTCGCCTGTTGCCATGTTAAAGTCTATCTGCATCCTCCTATTCATTGCCCTCATATTATGTCTATGAGATATGGAAATGGACGACAAGACTGCCTTTTTGAATGGTAATCTTGAGGAGACCATTTATATGGTGCAGCCCGAGGGGTTTCTAGCGCAAGGTCAAGAGCAAAAGGTTTGCAAACTGAATCGGTTCATTTATGGGCTGAAACAGGCGTCTCAATCTTGGAACATTCAGTTTGATACTGCCGATCAAAATCATACAACTTTGACTAAAAACGTTGATGAGCCTTGTGTCTACAAGAAAATCTTCAACAGTTCAGTAGTTTTCCTAGTGTTGTATGTAAACGATATCCTACTCGTTGGGAATGATGTAGGTCTAACTGACATCAGTTAAGAACTGGCTAGTGACCCAGATGAGACGGGTCCCCTATGCATCTGCCGTTGGCAGTTTGATGTATGTGATGTTGTGTACTAGACCAGACATCTGCTACGCTATGGGGATAGTCAGTAGATATCAGTCTAATCCAGAACAGGGTCACTGGACCGTCGTTAAGAATATCCTCAAGATCTTCAGAGAACAAGAGACTACATGCTCGTGTATGGATCTAAGGATTTGATCCTTACTGAATACACGGACTCTAACTTTCAAACTGATAAGGATTCTCGAGAATCCGCTTCAGGCTCATTGTTCACTCTTAATGGAGGAGCTGTAGTGTGGTGAAGCACTAAGCAGGGGTGCATTGCCGACTCCACGATGGAGGCTGAGTATGTAGCGACTTGTGAAGCTGAGAAGCTCGTTTGGCTCAGGAAGTTCCTGACTAATCTGGAAGTTGTTCCAGACATGTCTAGGCCCATCACTCTCTATTGTGATAATAGTGGTGCTGTTGAGAACTCCAGGGAGCCAAGGAGTCACAAGCGTGGAAAACATATAGAGCAGAAGTATCATCTCATTTGCGAGATAGTCTATCGAGGAGACGTGATAGTCATAAAGATCGCTTCACCTTCAGAGCATCGGTCTATGGGACCTCCCGTGGCTAGACTAAGGCAAGTGGGAGTTTTTTGTACTGGGCCTTGGTGCCCTAGTTTATTATTTTGTACTTGTTTTTATGTACACCCCACTTGCTATAGGACAAGTGGGAGATTGTTAGGGTTGATGCTCTAAACTCTCATCAGGTTCTGTAGTTTGTAAACTCCTGAATTGAACAAACGCTTGTGATGTAATAATATGAGATATTTTCTTCACTATTGTCTATGAAACATGAGATGTTTTAATTGCTTTACCACAAACCAATAAACTAAGATCCCTGGTTGTTGTTGTAACTTAAGCATGTATGTGGAGACATACAAATGGATCATGCCTTAAGTGATAACCAAAATGGTCTGTAGTATATGGATATAGGAGGGAAACCTTATCCTGGTGACACTATAGATGCAGTCCGCTTTGTAGATAGTGACGTGCTACAGATGGTCTAATTCTAATCATTCATGTGGAGACATGCGAGTGGGAATGTCCTATACAAAGGAGTTTGTATAAGACCGAACCACGAAGTGTTTAGTCTCGTTATATAACGTCATTCATGACAGAGACTTCACTTCACTAGGATGATCATAGGTAACATGACCTTAATCCTGAGTGAGTTGGGAACTTCTGCCTTTGAGGGCGATCCTTTGATTTGCATGGGTGCGAGTGGCCAAATCTACCACTTTGGGGATTCGTCTGATTGGAGAGCTGGAAACTCAACTATACAAGATGAAATTCACTCCTTCCTCGAAACAGGGGTAAGTAGATAAATTGCTCCCTTAAGGGCTGATTCTGGAACTTGAACGATGTAGCGCCACACACCTTCTCAAGGCTCGAGAGGTGTCCACTTATAGTGGGACTATGATGTATTGTTCATTAGAACGATCAGTGGTACATAAGAAGTTAGATGTAATTACAGGGGCAAAACGGTAAATTTGCCCAACTTTACTTACGAGCATCTATGAAGGATTATCATATTGTTGACTAGTTATATTCGATGGACACAGAAATATATCTGTAGTGAGAAGAGTGCAACTGTCGATCTTTAGTAGAGTGCCCGACAGTTAATGGATGGTAGATCTCGTGACTAAAGAGTTTAATCAGTTATTCAAGTACCTTTGGAGCTTCGAGCTACTGGTCCATAAAGACCCCTTGGTAGCTCAATGGCTTCAAGTTAAGAATCAGTGTTTGGGTCAGTTTGAAGTGTTTAAATTGACAAGAGGGAGTTTGATTATACATGGTATGACTAAACTCGTTCAATTATATATGATATAGTTGACATGATGTATGAGATACATTAATTGGAGGAAAATGATGTAAATGTGATTTATATCAAGTAAAGAAGAAAATGACTATGGTTTAAATGTTACTTATGATGTGATATTAAAACTATAGGTTATAAATATATTATGATAAGTTAGTTATTATATTTATTTATAATTAAAACAATTATGAGATAATTGTGGGTGGTTTCTCCTATAACCGTGCATGAAAATGAGAGGTTGTATTCAGTTTTCATAACTGAAGGATAAAATGTTTTTATTTTGGAAGAGAATTGTTGAATCACTTCATTTGAGTACACTATCAATCGTTTATCACACGAGAGACTACACGATAGCTTCAAGTTATTGTCTAAATGATCGTGTTACATTTTACTAAATGATCGCGTGGCTAACGAGTTTTTCTAAACGATCGTGTAATCCATCAAACCTATTTTACTAAACAATCGTGTACTTTTACCAAACGATCAAGCACCATAATCTATACGATAGACAGTATCCTTCTCTCACTTGCTTGGTCATTGAGTTCGATCGTTGTTTCTTCCTTCCCTCTACCAAATCCAACTAAGCCCACACCTCCTGGATTCTCACTCCAAGAATACCAAGGTCACTCAGTGGTGGTGTCCAAAAGGTTACTTGTTCTTGGAAAAGTTTGTTCGTGACTAGACAATTGGGTAGACGATCCAAATGAGAGCAAGTTGTTATTGTCCAAATTCTTCACAGGAGCGAGAGACCTATGAAAGAAGAGTTCCTCAATGGTAAGTCTCTCGTTCCCATTGTATTTATTTATGAAAGTATATCGTAATTTATTCTAAAATGCATAACTAGTTTGTATGTTTGTGAATGCCTGTAATTCTGTCACAATGAATTTGAGACGACCTTGCTCTTCTCGTAAGTTCTCTTTGATAAGAGTTCCTTCACTTTTGGGTAAGGCTGGTTTTGGCTAGGCTAGGGTACTAAGTCGATGAAAACATCGCACCCTTAGCTAGGAACCCACCTGAAAGATGAATTAGATAGATTTGTTACATGCATGAAAATTTAATGAAAGTCTATTAAAGTGTTTGATAAGACTTGAACCAAACTTGTTTAATCATCAAAAGCAAGTGTTGTTTTTTAGAAAATTAAATAAACCACTTAGTTAAAATTAGTAGCCGAATTTTCTAAGTTAATGAACCCTAGGTAGAACATTCAGTGGGAGGTAATTGGGGTATATGATACTTCACTTTACTTCTAAACATTTCTCACTAAAAAGTTCACGCTGTAAGATCTATCCTCGACCTCAAGGCACCACTGGAGTGTCCCCCTATGGGTGCCATTTGGGTAGGTCAATAATGAGGTGAATGGATAGAATGTTCATAGTAAGTGGGAGCAGGACGTGTGGCAACATATCCTTCGGTCTCTCTCATTAGGTTGGATAAAGTTTTCGTGCTTCGCCTCGTGGCACCTTGGGAGTGTCCCCCTAAGGGATGGTTGTTTTGCACAACTCTTCATTTGATCTCCAAAAATGGATAGGGTTGCTTTAGTCTCTTGTCCTAATCGGCTTTTCCCTAAGGTTGGCTCATTAAGACAAGACTCTAGGGCCTAAAATGAAGGGTTACACTTATACAGAATTGTTAAGGATGTTAACAAATTTTGGACTGAACGATGGTGATTGTTAGATTCAGTTACAAGGAGCTGTTTCTGTCTAATGGTTGAGATTGTTTCATTTCAGTGAAGGGGCACTTGATCACCCTGCGGTGACTTTTGTCCTGCCTCACTGGAGCATTATTGCAAAATAAATGTCACTTAGAGTACACTAGAACTATTTTGCTAAAACTTGATTGGTTTTTTAAAAATGGTTTGATATAAGTAGACTTATTAAGTTTGTTCTTTTTGCAGCATTTTAAATTATGGCTACTGCTACTTTGTCTTTACTTACCGCTGACAAACTGATTGGCGAAAATTATGCTAATTGGAAAAACATGATACTAATCATCGATGACCTAAGGTTCGTCCTTATGGAAGAGTGTCCTTCTATTCCACCTTCTAACGCTGCTTGAAAAGTTTGAGATGCATATGAGCGTTAGACATGGGCGAACAAAAAGGCTTGAGCGTATATCTTGGCCAGCCTTAACAACGGTTTGCCCAAGAAGCATGAGCCCATGCAAGATCATGGAGTGCTCTGAGGGGAATGTTTCGACAACCGTCCACAGCAGCTAGGCACGACGCTCTAAAATGTGTCTTCAACTCACGGATGAAGGAGGGAACATCATTTTAGGAACATGTTCTCAATGTGATGGTCCACTTCAACGTGGCGAAGATGAATGAGTCGAGCATCGATGAAGCCAGCCAGGTTAGCATAATTCTGGAGTCGTTACCAGAAAGTTTCCTTTACTTTGTTAACAATGTTGTTCTGAACATGGTTGATTACAACCTTGCAACTCTACTTAATGAGTTGCAAACTTTCCAATCTTTACTAAAAATTTAGGAAAGAAGGTTGGTGAGGCAAATGTTGCTTCATCATCCAAAAAGTTCCATAAAGGTTCGACCTTTAAAAAAAGTCTGCACCTTCTACTTCCAGCACCAGAAAGTGGAAGAAGAAGAAGGGTGGTAAAAGGAAGGCACCTGCTAACCCACAACTTGTTGCTCCAAAGGGTAGGCAACTAGTGAAGGTTGACAAAGGAAAGTGTTTCCATTGCGACCAGGACGGGCATTGGAAGTAAAACTACCCGAGATATTTGGCTGAGAAGAAAAAGGCCAAACAAGGTAAATGCGATTTACTAGTTTTGGAAACTTGTTTAGTGGAGAATGATAAGTCTACTTAGATTATTGACCTTGGGGCCACGAACTAGGTTTGTTCTTCATTTCAGGGAATTGGTTCCTGGCGGCAGCTTGGTGCTGGTGAGATGGCGATGTGAGTTGGAACCGAGCACGTCATCCTAGTTGTGGCAGTGGCAGGTCTCCGGTTGACTTTACATAATAGGTCTATCATTTTGAATGATGTATATGTAGTTCTCAAGTTAAAGATGAACTTAATTTCTATAAAGTCTTTACTCGAATGTAATTATCAACTTAATTTTTCTATAAATAAGGTATTTATTTCAAAAAATGGTGTCGATGTATGTTCGGCTCAACTAGAAAATAATTTGTATGTGCTAAGGTCATTAGCAACAAATTTCCTCCATAATATAGAAATGTTTAAAACTGTCGTAACTCAAAATAAGCGACTTAAAATTTCTCCTAAAGAAAATGCCCAACTTTGGCACCTACGTTTAGGGCACATTAATCTCAATAGGATTGAGAGATTGGTGAAGAATAGACTTCTAACCGAGTTAGAAAAAAATTATTTACCTGTGTGCGAGTCATGCCTTGAAGGCAAAATGACTAAAAGGCCTTTTACTGGACATGGATCAGTCGATGATGAGTTATGCATCCTTACCTGACTCGTTTTGGGGTTTTGCAGTAGAGACTGCAGCTTACCAATTTTTTGGAAATTCTTTTTCCTGAACTGTGTTCCCTCCAAAAGCATTGCCAGAACACTTTTGGTGTTGTGGAATGGTCATGAAGTCAGTTTACGTCATTTCCGTATCTAAGATTTCCTAGCACACGTACTTGAGGCTAATCCTAAGAAATTGGAACCACGTTCGAGGTATGCCTATTTGTAGGCTACCCCAAAGGAACGAGAGGAGGTTATTTTTACGATCCTAAAGAAAATAAAGAGTTTGCATCGAAAAATGCTACTTTTCTTGAGGGGGATCATATAAGGAAGCACAGACCTATAAGTAAAATCGTGTTGAATGAGCTTTCAAAGAAACTACTGAATCTTCAACAAAAGTTGTTAAAGAGTGGGCTACCTTAACAAGGGTTGTTGATGTAGGTTCATCTAGTAGGTCAAATCCACCTCAAGTGTTGAGGAAGCCTCGACGTAGTGGGGGGGTTACGAACCCACATATTCTCTATATGGGTTTAACTGAAATCCTAACTATAGTAGCTTATGGCGAGGTTGAGGATCTGTTGTCTTACAAGAAGGAAATGGAGGATGTTGACAGAGATGAATGGATCAAAGCCATGGATCTTGAAATGGAGTTTATGTACTTCAATTTAGTTTGGGATCTTGTAGATCAACCTGATGGGGTAAAACCTATAGGTTGTAAATGGATCTACAAGAGGAAACGGGATGTTGATGGGAAGGTGCAGACCTTCAAGGCTAGACTTATGGCAAAGGTTATACCCAGATAGAGGGAGTCAACTATGAGGAGACTTTCTCACCTGTTGTCATGTTAAAGTCTATTTGCATCCTCCTATCCATTGCCTCATATTATGACTATGAGATATGGCAAATGGATGTCAAGACTACTTTTCTGAATGGAAATCTTGAGGAGATCATTTATATGGTGCAGCCTGAGGGGTTCATAGTCCAAGATCAAGAGCAAAAGATTTACAAGCTGAATCGATCCATTTATGGGTTGAAACATGCATCTCGATCTTGGAATATAAGGTTTGATACTGCGATCAAATCTTACGGTTTTGATCATAACGTTGATGAGCCTTATGTCTACAAGAAGATCATCAATAGTTCGGTAGTTTTCCTAGTGTTATATGTAGATGATAGCCTACTCATTGGGAATGATGTAGGCTTACTGACTACAGTTAAGAACTGGCTAGCGACCCAATTCCAAATGAAAGATTTGGGAGAGGCTCCGTTTGTTCATGGTATTCAAATGTTTTGTGATCGTAAGAACAAAATGCTAGCACTGTATCAAGCATCATACATTGACAAGATGTTGATCAAATACTCGATGCAGAACTCTAAGAAGGGTCTATTGCCTTTCAAGCACAAAATTACATTGTCTAAGAAATAGTGTCCTAAGACACCTTAAGAGGTTAAGGAAATGAGACAAGTCCCCATACATCTGCTGTGGGTAGTTTTATGTATATGATGTTAGGTATTAGACCTGACATCTGCTATGCAGTGGGGATAATCAGTAGATATCAATCTAATCCAGCATATGATCACTAGACAACCGTAAAAAACATCCTCAAGCATCTTCGTAGAACGAGGGACTACAAGCTTGTGTATGGTTCTAAGGATTTGATCCTTACAGGATATACTGACTCTGATTTTCAGACTGATAGGGATACTCGAAAATCCACTTCAGAATCAGTGTTCATTCTTAACGAAGGAGTTGTAGTATTCCGAAGCACCAAGAAGGGGTGCATCGCAGACTCCACTATGGAGGTCGAGTATGTAACGGCTTGTGAAGCTGCTAAGGAGGCCATTTAGCTTAGGAAAATCCTGAATAGTCTAGAAGTTGTTTCAGACATGTTTAAGCTCATCACCCTTTATTGGAATAGTGGTGTTGTGGAAATTTCCCATGAGCCTAAGAGTCATAAGCGCGGCAAGCACATTGAGCGGAAATACCATATCATCTGAGAGATTGTGCATCGAAGGGACGTGATTGTCACGAAGATATCTTTGGAGCACAATGTTTCTTATCCATTTATGAAGGCTCTCATGGCTATAGTGTTTGAGGGTCACCTACAGAGTATGGGTCTATAGGACAGACCACAGCTTGACTAGGGCAAGTGAGAGATTTTATACTAGGCTTGTTTATGCCCTAGTTTATTGTTTTATGTACTTATAATTTGATTATCTTGTACACCCTACTAGCTTTAGGACAAGTGGGAGATTGTTAGTGTTGATGCCCTAAATCTCGTAGGGTCTCATAGTTTGTAAACACTTGTATGAACAAACATTTAAGTGATTAATATATGATATTTTATTCACTTCTGTCTATGAAATATATGATATTTTAGTTGAATTAACCACAATCTAATAAACTAAGTGATAACCTAAATGGTCTATAGTATATGGATAAGGTTGGATACCTTATCCTGGTGACACTACGAGTATAACCCACTTTGTCGGTGTTACAAATGTTGTAAAGTGCTACAAATAATTTGATCCTGATCATTCATGTATTAGACATGTGAGCGGGGATATTTTATACAAAGGAGTTTGTATAAGACCGGACCACGAAATGTTTGGTCTCATTATATAACGCCGTTCATAATAAAGACTTTCATTTCACTAGGATGACCATAGGTAACATGACTTTAATCCTAAGTAAGTTGTGAACTCCTGCCTATGAGGGCGGTCCTTTGATTTGCATAGATGAGAGTGGTCAGATCACCGACTCAATAAGCCTACCATTTTGGGGATTCGTCTTATTGGAGAGATGGGAATTCAACTACATAAGATGGAATTCACTTCTTTCCCGAAGCAGGGGTAAGTAGATAAATTGCTCCCTTAAGGGATGATTTCGGGTCTTGAACAATGTGGCGCCACACCCTCTCTTGGGCCGAGACGCGTTTAGTCATAGTCGGACTATGATCTATTGTTCATTAGAGGCATGTTTGGTACTTAAGGAGTTAGATGTAACTACAGGGGAAAAAAGGTAAATTAGCCTAGATGTACTTACGAGTGATTTGTGAAGGGTTATCGTACTATTGATTGGTTATATCCAATGGACAGAAATATATCTGTAGTGCGAAGTGCAGTTGTCGGTCTTTAGTGGAGTGTCCGACAATTAACGGATGGTGGATAATGTGATTAAAGAGTTTAATCAGTTATTCAGGTACCGTTGGAGCTTCAAGCTACAGGTTTATAAGGTCCTCTTGGTAGCTCAATGGATTTAAGTTGATAATCAGTTTTTAGGTTACTTTGAAATGTTCAAATTAATAAGAGAAAATTTGATTATATATGATATAAATTAAATTAATTCAGTTATATATGATATAACTGACATGATGTATATGATACATTAAAGTTTGATTGGAGGAACTAATATTTGAATATGATTCAAATATATTTTCAAAGAATAAGATTCATTATTATTAAATTTAATATAAATATGATTTATATTAAATGCCATAAAATAGAGAAAAAGAACTATGGTTTATATGTTGTGTATGATGCAATATTAAAACTATAGGTTATAAATATAATATGATAAGTTAGTTATCATATTTATTTATAATTATTAATTATTTGATAATAAATCTTTTTTCTCCATAACCATTCTTAGTGGGTAGTTATTTGGTTTAATGGAAAAAGTGGGATAAAAAAAATTGGTTTTATTATTCCACACACGAGACATCTATACGATTGACTGTAAAGAGAGTTACTACACGATCGATTCCTTTGAGAGACTAAACGATCAAGTAAACTTGTCCATGCGATAGACTAATTCGTCTACACGATAGTGTTGTTCACTACACGATCGTCTTCCTCCTCTACACCAAATTTCCCCTCGAATCAAAATTAGCCAGAATCTACCAATCCTGGATTTTCACACCAAGAATACTAAAGTAACCAAGTGGTAGTATCCCGGTTGGTTCGCGATTTTTTGCTTGCTGCTTGTTTGAGGAGTGTTCAAGTTGTTTGACGCACTCGTGAACGAGTTCGTTCGAGGGATTATCTTGAAGAACGATTCTTCAAAGGTATAATCTTTAGTTTTTGATGCATAATCTGTTTTGTATGACTATAAATGTATGCGTTCAATCACAATGGAATTTGGACGATCCGCTTCCTCTCAAAGGTTCTCTGAATAAAGTTCCTTCAATCTTGACACAAGTGTCTTAACTTACCCAAAACTTGGAACCTCATAAACAAATTTTACAATACTTTCATAATCCAACATTGTTTCACAAAAATTTTGGAGGAAATAACATTCAAAATTTGCAATCTTCATTGCATATCCTTAATGGAGTTAGGTATCAGTGTAATTTTAAAATATTAGCACTATGTTTAACAAACTACTTAGAATGTACTAAGTTCAACAAGGCCACATTTCTCCTGCTGCAATATAATTTCATCCAAATTGTACCTAATACTCGAAGTTGAGATCTCATATCATCTCTATCAATTAAGCTTAGTACAACAATGTACTAATCATTATGATCTGATCATAATGTCACAATACACTTGCTTAAATGACTTAAACTTTCGTCCAATTTCGTTTGAACATTTTTTAAAAAAACATAAGTTTTAAGTTGCTTTAGAATAAGATAGATTTATTTATAAATACTCATCTATCATACTAATGACTTATTTATGAAGTCATACTTATGCTTTCAATCATAACACAAGAAAGTCCAACATTGGCCAAGTAACCTTATCTAATAAGGTTTCAATGACACACGTGCATCAAAAGCAAGACTTTTGACGGTAATAATAATTTAACTCTAACTCTTAGAGGATTAACTGTAAGTGCCATTTAAAGCCAAAGACATGTATCCCTTTAGGAGAATAGAATTTTCTTTCTTTCTAGATTCATTAATCCTCACACCCTCTCAATTTCGTATGCAGAAGTGTTAACATTTACGCATAAAAATGTATTTATTCAAAGTTGAATACATTTTCAAAACAACTTTTGAAAACATGTTTTATCCCTAAAACTATTCATACTCCATGAAATATTTAGTGATAAACTTTGGAGAAATTGAATTTCTAAGGTGGTAAAAGCACCACATTCAACATAAATAAATAATGTTTTAATATCACTCACTACTTTAATTGAGACGAACTTTCTGTTGCCAACTAGTAGAACTATTCTACTGAATTAACTATTGGCCAAGATTTACAATTTAATTGTATAAAGAAAAATTATGATAGTGAATCATTATTCAACTATCAAGGTGTGAATCTGTATTCTCCACCAAGAACTTAGTAAATCAAATTTACTTATTCTTATTTTTCTTCCTCTTGAGGTATTCCTAAAATTCCTCATTATGTGACATTCCATACTAATTTGGATACACTTTTCTTACTAACGCTAATTATTTTCTAGGACTTAGATAATACTTAACTTTGGAGGTCATATAATTTTCCATGAGTCCAACATACAATGTGTTACATCATGATTTTGTCTTATAATCCAGGCACATCATATGTTTTCTAGACAATAAAAGTAAGTTATCACTACAAAGATTATTCATGAACACTTCATGAATTAGCTACGATTCCTTTTTAGAACATTTCCTAAATAAAACGACAAAATTACACTGTCATTATGTGTTGATGACTTTTCAAAGTAATATATTTATCAAACCCTTTGACTTATATCGATAATTAAAAAATCAAAACCTTAAAAGAAAATGACATAACTTTGAATCATATAAAACATGTTAATTGACTATATGCAATCAATTATCGATTCTTATTCAACATAGAAATTAAAAGAATGAACACAATAGATTTAATATGAATCTCATTTATATTAATTCAATTTTTCTATTGCTATGATACTCCAATGAGTTAGAATCAAAACCACTGAATAGTGATTAGTTACCATTTATTTGATCAAGAAATCATTAACTTGCTTAACAATTTCTTGTAACTGCGACCCTCTATTTTAGACCCTAGAGTTTTGTCCTAATGAGCCAACCAAAGAAAAAACTGATTGGGGCAAATCCTAAAACGATTCTATCATTTATGTAGTTCGCCTTGAAATTGACCTAATGCACAAACCATCTGAAGGAGGATGCTCCCACGGTGCCTCAAGACTATGCAAGAAGATCTCACGATTCAAACCAATAAAGGAGATCGTAGAACATGTTGAAACACATCTTCTCCCATTTACTATAAATACTTTCTCCATTAACCTTGATATTGACCCACGCAAACACCATCTGAAGGGGGGACACTGCCAGGGCGCCTCAAGACCAAGCATGAGTCTCACGGTGTAAACTTTTAGGGAGAACGTCTGTGGAAAAATAACATATCATATACATCTTTTTCCTCCCACTAAGTATTTTCAAATGAGATTTCAGTACTTTAGTAAATTAGGCTAATAAATTTATCAAAATGAATTCTTATATTGGATAGTTTAACAATATATGATTCTTGTTTATTAAACACTTTAATAACCCTATTCATTTATTGCATGCTTATAACATTATTGTCTAATTCACCTTCCAGATCGATTTCCAGGTAGGGGTGTTCCGTTTCCGCCAGCTTAAATACCCCAGCCTTATACATAACATTCCTTAGACAAAGGTTCCTTAGGCAATTATATTATAAATTTAATTTTTTTTATTTAATCCTATTAAATGGAAATTAAAATATTAAACTTATTTCTAATTGTATTAGAAATATTATTAATATAGGTCTAGATGACATTAATTTAACCTATTTTTGCATGCAATTCTTTATTATAGATTTTAATTCTAATTTCATTAAACTTATAACAGTTATTCATTAATTAAAAACTCACATGTATCTAATAAACTTTATATTATAATGTATCAAATAAATTATAGTAATTATATCATATTTAATTGGATTAAATTAATTACATCACATATAATTAATTCCCTCATTTAATTTGAAAACCTCAAATTAATCCAAAAACTGATTCTCATTAATTCCCGTTGAGCTACAGAGGGGACCTCATGGACTTGTAGCTTGAAGCTCCAACGATACTTGAATAATTAACTAAACTCCTTCAACTAAAATATTCACCATCCGTTAACTGTCAAGCACTCCACTAAAGACCGAGAGCTACACTCTTCGCACTAGATATATATATTTTTGTGCCCATTAGATATAACCAATCAACAGTACGATGACCCTTCACAAATTGCTCATAAGTATAGTTGGGCCAAAATTATTGTTTTACCCCTATAGTTACATCTAACTTCTTAATTACCATTGTTTCCTCTAATGTACAATAAATCATAGTCCAACTATGACCAATCCCTCTCGAGCTAGGAGAGGGTGTGGCGCCACATTTGTTCAAGCCCCAAAATCAGTCCTTAAGGGAGTAATTTATCTACTTACCCCGATATTGGGAAATGAGTTAATTATTTCTTGTGTAGTCGTGTTCCCAGCTCCCCAATCAGACGAATCTCTAAAATGGTAAGCTTGTTGAGTCGGCGATTTGGCCACTCATCCATACAAATCAAAGGACCACCTTCATAGGCAGTGATTCAGATCATGTTACCTATGGTCATCCTGGTGAAATGTAAGTCTCTATTATGAACGACATTATATAATGAGACTAAACATTTCGTAGTCGGATCTTATACAAACTTCTTTGTATAGAATATCCCTGCTCACATGTCTCCACATGAATGATCAAGATCAAGATCATTTGTAGTACTTTACAACAATTATAACATCTACAAAGTGGGTTATACGCGTTGTGTCACTAAGATAAGGTATCCAACCTTATCCATCTACTACAGACCATTTAGGTTATCACTTAAACATGAACCACTCGTATGTCTCTGCATATATGTTTAAGCTACAAGATAACTTTGGATGTTAGTTTATTGATTTGTGGTTAATGCAACTAATTTTGAAAAAAAAAAAACATCGCATATTTTATTACATAAATAAAATGTTTATACATTACAATTACAAACTATGAGACTCTACGAGATTTAGGACATCAACCTCAACAGAAATGTTGGTCATCCCAGCCAAGAATGCGCGTGCATGACCCGACCGGTGACCCAAGTTAACCAATTTAGTCGTTCGGGTCAAAGAGGTTCAGTTCGCGTGGTTTGGGTCCAGTTCAGGTTGTTCTGTGCGGTCCATAAGTGTTTTGGAGCTGGTTTTGATTATTATTGTAATATTTTAGGTTGTTTATTTGCTTAAAATGTCAAAACTTGTCCATATTCGTGTGTGTTTAATTATTTATGCATTGTGAATGTATGTTATAATTAAATAGATCTTGTATGTGCATATAGTATGTCATATAGATTTAAAATCCCATCATAAGAAGCATGTTGCATGCATTGAATATATGTTATAAAGAGTTATAATATATAGTATGCATGTTTAGGGTTTCAAGTGTTTGATATAAGTTTTATATTAATAATCCCGAAATGCTTGATGTATTTTATGGATGTAAAGCATATCTAAAGTTTTATAAGTTGTTATAAAATTGGGTTAGACATTTAAAATCCATAACAAAGCTAAGATGAATACTCACATAGGTTAACAACTTGTTTAAATAGTTAAAATAGGTCGTTATCTTGTAAAACTATGGTTACAAACTCAACTGGTATATAATCTTGTCTAAGGTTTGAGGTACTTAAGTTGATGTTCTACTGAACACCTCCTACCCTGGATTACGGCCGAATAATTGAGTGTTGTTAACCTGGTTTTCTGAGCATATGTGAGTGGTTTGAGGTTTAAAAATTAGTTTATCACCTAGACATCGTAGGTTAATTCCAAATATAATCGTTATACTTGGAAAATCACCTAAACTTAGGTTGTTTTAATTAGTCAGAACATACCTAAGTAAATATTTACCCAAAACAAATAGGACACTTCAGTGGGAGATTAATAACATATAGGATATGTTGTTCTTAGCTCTCATGTCCCTAAGAATTCACATTGTGAGATTCATGCTCGGCTTTGTGTCGATTATACCTCAACTGCTCCATTCGAAATGTGTTTTCATTGGTCAATAGCATGGTGAATAGGATAATTAGTTCATAGTAAGTAGGTGAAGGATATGTTTCAATGTGTCCTGCGGTTTCTTCCATTAGTTTGGATCGTGAGATTCCTATGTTGCACCTGTTTGTCAACTTTATGTGATCTACGCTAGTCGTTTTGTGGCGACTATCCCCTCGGAGGGTTGTAACTTAGGATTCAGAACAAATTAAACTCCAGGAATGGATAGGATTTCTTAGGTCGATTCCTAACCTTGACTCTCCAATTCAGTAGCATCGTTGGGGTAGCTAACCTCCAAGATCTGAAAATGGAGGGTTACACTTACAGAATTACTAAGTTTTAATAAGTTCTTGAGTGAAAACAATAACTAAATGACTATAGGAATAAGAGTTATTCTGGAGATAGTATTTAGTCAAGAATGTCTTGCTTTAGTGAAGGGGTATTTGACTGCCCCTCAATAGCAGTTATTCTGACTCACTATAATATCGTTGTAAATAAAATAATGAAATTCTAGTACATTATTAATTTACTAAAATATGATTGGG
Organism: Benincasa hispida; assembly: GCF_009727055.1. Classification (NCBI taxonomy): domain Eukaryota; kingdom Viridiplantae; phylum Streptophyta; class Magnoliopsida; order Cucurbitales; family Cucurbitaceae; genus Benincasa; species Benincasa hispida. Next base: position 48,328,715 of record NC_052352.1, read on the forward strand.
TTTAAAAGTGATTCACTAATAAGAATTTGTTCATATTTTCATAATGACTAGCTCATTAATTCAGTTATTAGCTTCTGATAAACATACTAAAGACAATTGTGCAACATGAAAATTGATTTTGAATACAATGTTGGTGATAGATGATCTAAGGTTTGTTTCAACAGAGGAGTGTCCTCCCATCCCCGGCTCAAACACAAACCAAACTGTTCGGGAGGCTTATGACAAATGGATAAAAACAAATGAAAAAGCACGAGTCTATATCTTTGCCAGCAAGCATGTGTATCATTTGATGTTTTGGCAATGAAACATGAAAGCATGCGTATTGCTAAAGAGATTATGAAATCTCTACGGGGGATGTTTGGATAGTCATCTTTCTCCATAAGACATGATGCTATGTGTGTCTTTTCTTGGAGATAAGATGACCAAAATCGAGCTCTAAGGGTTCTTTTGGTGCTTTAAGATTTTTAAAAATCTTAAAGCACCAAAAGAACCCTTAGAGCTCGAACTTTCAAACCTATATGGTCCGATGAATGTCAAGGCACAAGGAAGGTATGAATATTTCATCAGTTTTAATGATGATTATTCAAAGTACAGTCATATTTACCTAAATCATAAGTTTAAAACATAAAAGTTCAAGGTGTATAAAAACTTATTAGGTAAAATAATTAAGGCACTTTGATCAGAACGAGGTGGAATATACAGAAAATTTGAGATTTCCAGGACTATTTGATAGAACTTGGAATCCAGTAACAACTCTTTACACCTAGTGCCTCGACAGAGCGGTGTATCAGGAAGAAAAACATAACCATGTTAAACATGGTTCAGTTGTTAGATGAGCTTTTGCTTAAATGCCTAGATTGTTTTGGGGATATGCAGTAGTGACTGTTAAATACTTTTTGAATACCATTCCATTAAAAGTGTTTCTAAAACTCCATATTGATGGAACATAAAAAACGCATGCACAGCAAGAGTGATGAAATCGACAACATTCTAATTGCAATAAAAACAAGAATAAGCATGCAAAAGGGATAGAAAATACAATCTTTGAAGACTCCACCGCAATCTTCCTCTCTCGAGCTCGATCGACACCACCAACGATAAATCCCACTATTCTCCGATTGAAGAACATGGTTATGGGACCATTTTGTTAGTGAAAATAAAGGAATTTCACTATAGAAAGAAGGAGAGTAAAGAGAAATGAGATGGAAGATTTTAGGTCAAAAGTTGAGAAAACATTAGTCTTGCAAATTTCAAAAACAAAGCCTTTTGTAGAGAAAACATATGCAAAATCCCATTTTTTCATGTCTTCCACCTTAAACTCCACTAGCATGTAATCTTTAGGTGTCAATCTTGGGAAAAGCCATTTCAAAGTCCACTTAGTTAGTGGGAAAATCCAACAATTGGATTTTTCCACTAACTAATTTTTATTATTAAAAAAAATGAAATATAATTTTCAAATTTTAGAAATTATTTAATCAAAAAAATTTCAATTAAATAAAATAAATAAATTTAATACCATATATTAAATTTTGTAAGATACCTAGCTTTGATTAATCACACTAATCAAATTTAAAAAATATTTTCATGCTAATGATCAACTATACTCTCAAAAATAATTAATTAACAAATTAATTATTTAATTGTAAATTATATCTCATATAAAATACAATTTTTCCTTAAGACCGAATTTGAACATTTCAAATACTCACTTCACAGGTTGTTCGTAACCTCAACTAGGTCAAATACCGAAATACCCCTGAGTTACATCTTTTTAAGTACCAATTTCCCTCTAATGAACAATTGATTTAGGATCATAATCACTAAATCCATTCCCTCTCAGGCCAATGAGAGGATGGGGCCTCTTGTTCAAGACCTAGGATCAACCATTAAGGGAACAACCTTTCTACTATCCCTAAAATGGGTATGAGTGAATTCCATCTTGCAAATTCTATGTCTCCAACCATCTACCCGGTCTTATCCCTGAAAGGGAGACATATTGAGCAGCGACGTTGGGCTTACCCTCACCTATGCAGATCAAGGGACAATTGCGAATAAACAGGAGTTCATAGACAACTCAGGATTCAGATCCAGTTATCTAGGTCATCAAGAAGTGAATTAATCATTGTTAATAGTAAACGGAGTTAATACATAACAATGACTATTTTGTGGTCTGTCTTACACAATCTCATCGTGTAGAACACCTCCGCTCACATGTCTCTACATGAACAAACTGATCACATTGTTTATGACACTTAACATTTGTAACAATCATAAAGTAGGTCGTATTCAATAGTATCTCCAAAAATAGGTACTGAACCTAATCCAAGTACTATAGATGGTTTAGGTTATTTTACTCGAACTTGATAAAGTTTATGTCTCCACATAAAGTCCAAGTATTCATAACAATAGCCAAGGGTTTGTAGTTTATTGGATTTAGAGTTATTAAACAATCAACAACATTTGTCTGAATAAACTTCATATATATTTACTATTTACAAAACTACGAGTTTTAGGACATACAACCTAATACATATGGGATGTGGAGAGGTCATAAAAAAATTTTATGACAAGTAAAGGATGTATACATATTTCAAATTTTGAAAAAGACCGGCACATATGTTAGTATCGAACCCTAAGGTATTGGAACATTGTTCAAATAGTTTGCCTATCTGTAGGCTACCCAAAAGCAGTATACTTCTTCAACCCAGGAGAAAATCAAGTATTTGTAATCGAAAAATGCTAGTTTACATAAAGAAGTACACATGAGAGATCATCAAATATTGTATCAATTTCCATAATAGCGAAAGAATATCAATAAGAGTTATTAATTATGTTGACTCTATAACAAAAGTTGTTAAAGATAGGTCATATGCATCTTTCTCAAATAGTTGAATGTGCCTCGTAGTGGGAGAGTTGTGTGACAGCCTAATCATAACAGAAGTTTAGTCAAAACTCAAGCCACCAATATTTGGTGTTGATGTCTAGAAGCAAGAAGTTTTGGGTATAAGATGTCTTCCCTATTTGTTGACAGTTAAGAAGCGCACTGTATATTGATGTGTTTACAATGATCCTCTCGGCTAAAGTGTTTGGGGGTTACCTAATGAGACTAGGACTACGAGTTATATAATCTAGGGCAAGTGGCAGAAAAACCTATAGATATCTGATACACGGTGGGAGACAAATCATGAGTATATGATGCCTTAGTTTATTGTATTTCTTTAAAAACTCAAAAACTCAACATTATGTTTACATATATATGTCACCACTGGAGTTTTAGTCCAAGTGGAAGTTTGTTAGGTTTAATGTCTTAAAACTCGTGATTTGTAAACAATAAATTTATTCTGTTAACCAATAAAGATGTTATTGAAGTTTGATTCAATAAAGTCGTTATTGAATATATGAATTGCTCATTTCGTTTTACAAATGATCGAAATCCAATAAACTAAGATCCATGGCTATTACATGAATACTTAAACTTTATGAGGAGACATATGAGTGGATCAAGTTCGAGTAAATAGTCAAAATGGTCTATGGTATACAGATAAGGCTGAGTATCTTATTCTGGGGACACTATCGGATGTGGCCCACTTTGTAGATGTTACTGAAGGAAATCGAACACGAGGATTTCCATGAGCAACGGAAAGATCATTCCAAATTACAATCATATATGAACTTTACAATTACAGTTATAAACAGAAACATATGATTATGCATTATTTACAGAAATTACAGCATGATAATACATAAAATCAAAGACAAAAGCTATACACTTTTGTAGACTCATCGTCAAGCTCCTTGATCACGAACGCTCGATCACAGCAACACAACAACCACGAATGTTCGTCCAACATGACCGTTACACTGCACGAATACCATGCACTTGAACTCAACGATCGCCTTGGTCACGAACACCCCGAACAACACGAACGGCCTCCACAGAACCTCGACAGTGTTGAGTTGAGTATGACACCACCAAGAAAGCTACCTTGGTATTCTCGGTGTGAGAATCCAAAGGGTGGGCTCTGTGTGGACTTGGTTTGAGGCAGAAGACGGAGGAAACACCAATCGTGTAAAATGATTGAGCAAGTGGGAGATGGCAGAACCTATCGCATAGGTCAATGTCCAATCGTTTAGCAAAAGTTAAGCGATCGTCTAGCAAAAGCTATGCGATCGTTTAGCTCATCGCTTAGCTAAGTGTCTGTCGCCTACAAACACTCCACAATCATTTTCCTTATCCAAGTTGTCACTTAGTAAATCCTATTTACTTGACAACTTCCGTGAGATTATTTCCGAGAGAGAAAAATCTCAAAACACAATTTTTGCAAAACTTACTAAAATTAGGAGAACATTTTTCCTTTTATCTCACAGTTACCATGAAACCACCAATAACCTCTCACTCAATTGGTTATTAGAGAAAATGAATTAATTATCCAATAATTAATATTATTATAAATATAAATGATAACCAACTTATCATACTATATTTATAACCTATAGTTTTAATATTTCATCTCATGAAACATATAAACCATAGCTCTTTTTCTATTCCATGGTACTTAATGTAAATCTTATTTACATTAATCTTCCACTAGATGTATCTCATACATCATACCGATCATATTATATATAATCGAATTACCTCTTGTCAATTTGAATATTTCAAATCAACACCAAGAACTGATCCTCAACTGAATCCATTGAGCTACCAATGGGATCTTATGGACCTATAGTCCGAAGCTTCAACGGTATGTGAATAACTGACTAAACTATTTAGTCATGAAATCCACCATCCATTAACTGCCAGGCACTCCACTAAAGACCGAAAGTTGAACTCCCTTACCACATATATACTATATATCCATCTTAACCAATCAGTAGTTCGACAACCTTTCACAAATTGCTCGTAAGTACAGCTCGGCCAATAACCGTTATGCCCCTGTAGTTACATCTAACTCCTTAAGTACCACTGATCTCTCTAATGAATATAAGTCATAGTCCTACTATGACTGAGTCCTCTCTTTCAAAGAGAAGTTGTGACCACTACGTTCAAGCCATGGAATTAGCCCTTAAGGGAGCAATCTCTCTACTTATCCCTGCTTTGGGAAAGGAGTGAATTCCATCTTATGTATTGAGTTCCCAGCTCCAAGATCAGACAAGTCCCCAAAAAGGTAGGCATGTTGAGTTGGCAATCTGTCCACTCTCAGCTATACTAATCAAAGGACCACCCTCAAAGGCAGAAATTCCCAAAATACTCAGGATTGAGGTCGTGTCACCTATGGTCACTTAGGTGAGATGTAAGTCTCTAGTATCAACGACGTTATATACAGAGTCTAGTCATCTTGTGGTCCGGTCTTATAAAAACTCTTTGTATAGGACACCTCCGCTCGCACTTCTCCACATGAATGGTCAGAATCTACCATCTGTAGTAGTTTACAACACTTGCAAACCTCTACAAAACAGGTTGTATCTGTAGTATCACAAGGATCAGGTATCCCACCTTAATCCTTATACTACAGACCTATTTAGGTTATCACTTAAGGCATGATCCACTTGTATATCACATATACATGCTTAAGTTTACATAAGATAACCATGGAGCTTTGTTTGTTGGATATGAGTAAATTTCATAATGAAATAACAGTTATTTTATTCATCAAACAATGTGTATCATTACAAACAATGAGACTCCAAAAGAATTAGAACATCAATCCCAACAGTTACAAATGTTGTAAAGTGCTACAAACAAAATGATCCTGATTTGTTCATGTGGAGACATGCGAGTAGAGGTATCTTATGCAAAGAGTTTGTATAATATCGGACCAAGAAATAAGTTACTCTCACTTTATAACGTTGTTACTGTTTAAGACTGACTAATTCAAAGCAATGACCTAGGTAACTTTTAATCCTGAGCTAACCATCAACTTCTGTTTATTTAGGATTATCTTTAAATTTCATGGATGAGGGTTGGCTCAATAGCGCCGACTCAGTAAGCCTTCTATTTCAAGGATAAGACTGTGTAGATAGTTTGGGACATAGGGTGCAAGATGGAATTCACTCTTACCCGCTTTTAAGGATAGTAGAAAGGTTGTTCCGTTAAGTGAGGACTCTAAGTCTTGAACAAGGGGCCCCACCCTCTCATTTACCTAAGAGGTACTAAGTTTGATGATTGGATCTCAAACCAATTGTTCATTAGATGATCGGTGGGACTTAAGGAACAAGAGGTAATCTCGGAGGTAAAACAGAACATTCAACATTCAAAATGCATAACATTTACCCACCAACACTTTGAATTAAAGTTCAAAAATGAAATTTAGAGACTTGAGATGGTCTGACACCCATTGAAGGGATTGAAATTTTCCACAGTGAAAGCAATTGTATGTTGTTGTCTTTAAGTTTCATTTTACAGAACATATAGAGTAATTTAGAGTGACGAAAACTAAAGGTTAAATATAATTAATTCTAAGCATGTTTGTACTTTGATGAAAATAGAGAAGAAGGAAGGGATATCGCATACCCTTGAAGAATACCATCTTCTTGCTTCTTCTTCCAAGCACGAACACGAACTACTTCTCTCGATCTCACGAACCCGACACCACGAACACCGCGACAGCAACAAGGAAGAGGACACCATCACAAGATCTTCCTCGTTATTCTCAAGGTGAGAATCACACTGGAGTTTCGTAGGCTCACTTGAAATAATTTTGGCGAAGGGAGATCTTTATTTTGAGAGAGTTTTCAAAGAGAGGAAGAAACACACGGAGAGAGATTGAGAGGGATGAAGAAGATGATCATCCTCTCTCTCCTATTTTTTCACGTAATTGAATGAGAGAATATGGGAAACTACTTCCCCTTATTTTAACCAAAAACTTGAGAGAATAACTCCCAAAGGGAATTTTTAAATTAAATTCAAATTCAAAATTTGAAAATATATGTTAACCATTTTAATATATATATGTGATATCATATAACCTATAGTTTATATTATATCACATATAATATAACCCATAGTTTATTATTCTCTCAAATAACCTACGATATTAATATGAATCACATATTAATTTTAACCTATGGTATTTGTATGAATCACATTCATATAAATAATATTTGAATCACATTCAAATAATTCTCTCTCTCATGAACTATATAAATTCAATATGAATCACATTCGTATTAATTTTAATATATAGTATCTATATGAATCATATTCATATAATTAATATTTGAATCATATTCAAATATTTATTTCTCTCATGAAATTATATAATGTATGAACATACATTAGGCTTTATAATGTATCAACATACATTATTTAATTATATTTTATACAATTAATTTCCTTTAATTAATTTGAACAATTCAAATTAAACCAAAATTAATTTAATTCTCATTTGTTCTTATTGAGCTAACAAATGGACCTTATAGACCTATAATTGAAGCTCTAATGATACTTGATTAATTATTTAAACTTTTTAATTAAATTAATCAACCTTCATTAACTGTCAGTCATCCACTAAAGGCCGATAGTTGAACTCTTCGCACTATAGATATATTTTTGTGTCCATTGGATATAATCAATCAACAGTCTATTGACCCTTCATAAATTGATCGTAAGTATAACTGCGTCAAATTATCGTTTTTACTTCTGTAGTTACATTTAACTTCTTAAGTACTGTTGATCTCTCTAATGAATAATTAGTCATAGTCCAACTATAATTGTATTCCTTTCGGGCCATGAAAGGGTGAGACACCTCATTGTTTAATCCCCGGAATCAGCCCTTAGAAGAGCAATTCATCTACTTACCCTAACATTAGGGAAGGAGTGAATTCTTTATTGTGTAACTGTGTTCCTAGTTTCCCAATCAAACGAATCCTCAAAATGGTAGGTTTATTGAGTCGACGAATCTGGCCATTCTCACCCATACAAATCAAAGGACTGTCCTCATAGGTAGGAGTTCATAACTCACTCATGATTTAGGTCAAGTTACCTATGGCCATCCTGATGAAATGTTATAGCAACAGTGTTATAAAAAGAGAATAGCATTTCGTGGTTCAGTCTTATACAAACTTTTTGTATAGGATACTCCCGCTCATATGTCTCCACATAAATAATTAGGATCAAATCATCTGTAGCATTTTACAACAATTGTAACAACTACAAAGCGAGTCATATCAGTAGTGTTACAAGGATAAAACATCTAACTTTATCCATATACTACAGACCATTTAGATTATCACTTAAACATGATCCATCTATATGTCTCCATATACATGTTTAAGTCACATTAGATGATCTTGGATCTTTGTATAATGGATTATTGCATATAAAACTAATCAACCATTAATTCAAACAACATATAACTACAAGGCTTTAGGGCATGCATCCCAACAATATGAATTCCACAGACATATGAACTCCAAACATCCTATCTCAACTCAGCACCCCAAATAACCCCTTATGATTTTTTATATTTTTTTTATATTTGTTTATGAAGCTTTTAAAGGGTTTGGAATACCCCGAAGTGGAAGCAATTGAATGCAATTGTGTCTTATTTTCATTTTACAAAACATACAAATTACAGAGGGATGGAAACACGATAAGCATTTTACATTAGGCATGTTTTTCTACTGATTTAACATAGAGGAGAAAGGGACTAAAGGGCTCAACTCTTCACGTTTCCTCTCCACAGAACGAACACGAACAAAACTCTTCTTGATCTCTCGAACTCGACAATACGAATACAACGTACAGTGAACCAAAAGGACACCACCACAACTTCTTCCTTGTTATTCTCAAGGATGAGAATCAATAGAGTGTGTGGCTTTCTATTGATTGATTTTGGTGAGGAATGGAGAGAATTTCTCTTTTTTTTTTTTAGAAAAAAAAATCCACAGAGGTTACACAGAGAGTTGAGAGGATGAAGATGATCTTCTAATTTTCATAAAATACTTCTGTGTTTTTCAAATGAGATATCACGTTAGTTTCTAAAACCAATCACTCTTCTCCATAACTCCCTTAATAACACCCTTGGGAGTTATTAATTTGAATTTAATATATATATATACACACACACATATACATATACATATTAAACTATATGTATATCACATATAACATATAACTTGTAGTTTATATTATATCACATATAATATAATCTATACTTCATTATCTCTAATATAACTTATAGCATTTATTATATTTATATTAATTTTAACCTATAATTTTTATATGAATCATATTCATATAATTAATATTTGAATCATATTCAAATATTTATTTCTCTTATTAAAACTTTATATTATAATGTATAATATACATTATATTAATTATATAGTATATAATTAATTCTCTTTAATTAATTAATTTGATTCTCATCAATCCTTATTGAGCTAACAAATGGACCTTATGAACCTATAGATTGAAGCTCCAATGATATTTGATTAATTAATTAAATTAATCAACCTTCATTAACTGTCGGTTACTCCACTAAAGACCGACAGCTGCACTCTTTGCACTATGGATATATTTCTATGTCCATTGGATATAACCAATCAATAGTGTGTTGACCCTTCACAAATTGCTCATAAGTACAAATGGGTCAAAATTACTGTTTTACCCCTATAATTACATTTAACTCCTTAAGTACCATTGACCCCTCTAATGAACAATTAGTTATAGTTCAACTATAACTGAACCCCTCTCGAGCCAGGGGAGGGTGTGGCACCACATTGTTCAAGTTCTTGAATCAACACTTAAGGGAACAATTTATCTACTTACCCTAACAATAAGGAAAGAGTGCATTCCTTCCCATACAAATCAAAGGACCACTCTCATAAGCAACAGTCCACAACTCACTCAGGATTCAAGTCAAGTCATCTATAGTCATACTAGTGAAATGTAAGTTTCTTCTAGCAACGGTGTTATAAAGAGAGACTATTCATTTCGTGATTTAGTCTTATACTAACTCTTTGTAAGGATATCTCCACTCACATGTCTCCACATGAATGATCAAGATCAGATCATTTGTAGCAATTTACAACAATTGTAACAACTACAGAGCGGGTCGTATCCGTAGTGTCACCAAGATAAGGTATTCAGCCTTATCCATCTACTATAGACCATTCAAGTTATTACTTAAACATGATTTATCTGTATGTCTCCACATACATGTTTAAGTTTCACCTAATAACCTTGGATCTTAGTTTATTGGTTTTTGGGTTAATGCAACAAAATGTCAAATAAAATACAATTTATTTTATTAAATAAATAATAAGTTTGTACAAATACAATTACAAACTACAAAATCACGAGATTTAGGGCATTAATTCCAACAATTTTGTCCTGCTTTTTAGCTTAAAATTTTTGTTTTTCTTATATTTTTTTATTTATCTCGCAAAATCTTATATATATTTGCCAAGTCAAGCTTCTCTTTTCCCTCCTAAATTCCAAATATTTTCATATCTTCTTTGTCTTATTCAATAAACTCAATTTTGGTTCTAAAAATTCAAAATTAAAAGAAATAAATTAGACTTCCAAAATTATGAACTTGAGACTTACATTAAAAATCTCCGATCCAAAAATTTAAAACTAAAATATTTTAGTTTAATGTACTATAAATCTAATATATTAGATTTAGATTTTAAACATCTATCCGCAAGTCAAATTAAGCTAAAGTTTGGCTCCATCCAACCCACAACTTATTCCCAAAATAAGTAATAAAAACAAAATTCTTAATTAATCTTGAATTGAGGTAAAATAATTATTTTAAAAGGTCGGGACATTACATAAAACTTAAAAATTTTCACATTAAAATGTATATTAGTTAAATCTCATAGCTCCATCTATTACTATTACACTACATGTGTAAATGTTTATTAGTTAATTACCAAAATGTATTGATACCGATATTGATAGAGAAAAATCAAGAAGATGCAATATTCTATTATAATCTCATAACTTTACACTACAATTATATTGTATGTCCAAATACTTCATAACAATATAATAATATAATATGACATGAACGTGATAAGAATATACACCAGAAAAAACTTGCAAAAATATCAAAACAAATTGAAACAAAGTTAGATAAAATCAAAGCTGATAATAAAAGATCAATTCAAAGAGATAAGAGTTACATAAAACCAAATCTGTTAATAAAGATAAATCCCTAGAAATATTAGTGAGAAAAATCGAGAAGGATTTTTCATTTAAAAGTAAAAATATGTAGGATCTCGTATTTCTTTTTTTATTATTATTATTGAATAATAACCCAACCTTCAAGAATTACACTTTATGTATATGTTAATTTATTGATGGCAAACTAGGAATATGCAAAAGGCCACCCACGTGATTCCCACCTAATTTGCTAAAATTCTTAACAATTTTAGATTTTTGCCAAATATCCAAACAAAACCTGAAATTTTGCTATTTTGTCCAATTACTCTTTTAACAATAAACTTTCATAAACTATTATGGATTGGCCTAATAATAAAAATGAGACCGTCTTAATAAATAAACAGCTAAGAGCTCAAGGATTCAATCGCTTTTAAATACGTAATATTAGAGATAAAAGGTCGGAATAAAATAAATACCAATTACTTTTCATTAATATAATTAGAATTCATTTTTCATCTCCAGCAATTTTTTTTTTTACATATTTAAAAAGAACTATGTCATAATTTCTCTTTAGCTATTTTAGTCAAAAATTCTAAATTGACTAATTTGATTGTGATTTAAATTGATATAATTATTGAATTAAGATTTTAATTGGTACAACTCATCAGTTTTATTTTCATTGGTCAATTCATCAGTTTGATTAACATCAAACATTGTGATTTAAATTGATATAATTATTAAATTAAGATTTTAATTGGTACAGATCAGTTTTATTCTAACTTGTGGCCAATGAAGAGTGATCTGGATCAATATCAGAAGCTGTTAATACATAGTACAATTATGAAATTTTCCTTTCTTTTTTCTGAAAAGAGTTCACTGCTCTTGTACCCAGCTGGGTTGAATTAGTTTTCTAAATCATCTAATTTCAATAATTTGTCAATATTCTTATCTTTATCCTTTCCTTTCCCCATTTTTTGAGGATTTTTTTTTCAATTCTAATGGTAGAATATTTGCTGAAATTTCACTTGCATCATACAGTCTAAAATGTTTTTGAAATTTATAACTAAACACAGAACTTTTTCAAAAATAATTAGAAACAAATCAACTCCTTCAGATTATGAAAAACAGGCAACAATGGTAGTAAGAATCATAAAAAGGTCATTTCTATCTTTTTGAAAGTTTAGAGGGGAACAAAATTAAAAACAATGGCAAAATATTTCCCAGGAAGGGAGAAAAAAAATGTGGGGAAATTAAATAACCAGGCCAGAGGGTAAACAAAATTACTCTGGCCATTTTGTAGCTGGTTACAAATCTACAAAATCCATCCATGTGAAGATTGAAAACACTCATTTGCAACAAACAGCATTTAATCAGCAAATTCAAGATTCACAAGAACTAAGCTGTTTTACAGTCAATTTTGTGTACTGTACCATCATCTTTAGACACCCTATGCATTCCTGACTATATTTCTAGTTTTAACCCACTCTTGGTTCGAGAGAAAAACTTCGCAAAACCATTTCGGTTCTTTTCAGAATTGACAATATGATTTGCAATCAGAGACGATGAAGTTGAAGAAGATGAAGATGGGGGCGAGTCGTCTCCATTCTTACTCATTAATGGTTCAGAATTGTCATCAACTACTTTAGTATAGTCTGAATCTCTTTTGGGTGAAAGTGTCCCGTTTGAATGCTTGCATTGCTCCTCACCATCTGTAGTAATGTAAGATTCACTGGCTGTGAACTCCGGTAGATGTGTTGTATCAATAAGAAAATCTTCCAGTGCTGCTAGAGATTTAAGCTGATTCCCAAGAGAAGCAATTGTCTTTTGACACTCAGCAAGTTTCCCAGCAGCTACGGCTAGATCCTCCTGCAATGTTTACCCCAACACCATTATTAGTATTCAACTTCCTCAAATTATGCATTTCAAAAGATTATAGGTTAGACTATGCATTTCAATTAGACACAAATGAAAGTTCAACGACCAATTGGACACTTTCTAAAGTTCAAAGACCAAATAGACATAAGTTTGAAAGTTCAAGGAACTATTTGACACTCTTTAAGTGCAAAGACTAAATAGACATAAGTTGAAAATTTAGGGACTAAGCTTGTAATTAAGCACCATAATAAGTATTATATCAGAGAGAATATACAAGCGTAGTGTTAGTTAAGGCAAGCTATAAGTTTTTACCTGCTTTATCTTCAACTCATTTTTTGAGATTTCACTTTGTGATAGTTTTTCATCCTGTTTCAATCTTGAAAGCTCCTCTTCTAGTACCTGACACTTGACTGTCAATGCCAATGCTGAAGCCCTCTCTTTTTGAATATCAGATTCCAACATGTCAGCTTTTGCAGATATGGTCAGAGATTCTGCTTCCATACTTATAAGTTGAGACTCAATTCTTAATTTTGATTCATTTGCTATGGTGAGTTCATTCTGTAACTTTTCCAGTTTCATTTCTGTTTCCTTGAGTTGAAATTGTGAAATGTCAACAGATTTCTGACTCTGGGACAGAGCAGTCTCCAGTTCATCTTTCTCTGTCTCCAACTTCTTTAATTTCTCTCCCATTTCAATTTTCCCTGCTTCCATCTTCATTAACTTTTGCCCCAATTCGGATATCTCGGTCTCCATCTTCACTAACATTTGATTCACTTCAACTCTATCTACTTCCATCATCTCTAGCCTCTCTTCCATTTCATCCTTCTCCATTTCCATTTGTTTCAGCTTCTCTTCCAATTCAATCTTTGCTTCTTCCATCTCACCTAGCTTCTCTTCCATTAGTGATCTCTCATGCCGCAAGGTCTCAAGCTCAGTTCTTAGGGCATTTTCTTCAGCAGTAAGGCGAGGGGAAGCTTCTGATTCTTGATGACTCTTTCCTGTATCACATTCAGGTAACGAAGCAAGCCTTTCCATCTCGAGAAAATCATCCATGAGATCAAGTTCAAGAGAAGATGGAAGATTACTGTTAACAGTCTTTTCATTCCCAAGCTGATTGAGTTCTGCAAGTAAGGTTGATGCCCGTGGATATGAGCAACTAGGTTCACATTTGTTTCGTTCGGTTCTTCTTATTTCAATATCCACTGCATTAAGCTGCTCCCCATTATCTGATTGAGTGTCGGTAAGTGACTCAATAGAAATTGTCGAGGCAGCTATGGATTTGTGATCTAGCAATGATGGTTTGCATGACATAAACTTTAACCTGCGACACTCGGCCTCGAGCTTGGCCATTTTCTTTATGCTCTCAAGATGCTGCTTACTGGCTGTTTCAGCTGTTTGTGTACTCAAATCCCTCTCAATAGTCCTAGTTTCTAACTCCCTATATTGAGCATGAAGCTCATGCCTGAGGGCTGCATTCTCTCTTTTCAATGACTCAAGCATCTTGCCAAGGCTTGGATCAACTTGAGGAGATCCACATTTAGCAGCATCTGCTTTGCTCTGGAGCGCAAGGAGCTGCCTCTCAAGATCCACCTTGGTGGACTCCCATTCTCGGGTTTTTTCCTCCACCGCGTCATGAATCTTCTGCTCCTGTTCCTCCCTTGCCTGCCTAAGCTGCCTAACACATTCTTTGAGGGCCCCATCAAGGTGGCTCACTCGATCTTCCAATGCAGACTTTTGCTGAACCATAGTCCCAAGCTGCTGTTTTAGATGTCCAACTTCGTTTTCCGCCTTTTCCCATCCTAAATTCACATTACAATAAGCAGAATTCAATTAGATCTCGAGAAATAGAGGGGAGGGGGTGGAGAAGCTGCTATAATTTTGACTCTATAAAACCGTTTAGTTCAGTCATCAGATTCTATTTTGCATAAGAAGAGAATGCTGAATGTCTATGGAGGTACAACATGAACAAATTTATTTGTCCAATAATACCTGCAATAGCTTCTTCAGCAACTTTAGCATGCTGCTTTACCAAATCTTCTTTGGCCTTCACATTTAAAAGAGCAGCCGATAACCTATCGGATAGACTTTTCACACTATCATTGATCTCTTCTTGTTTTGGTGAATCATCATCAATGTCTTCTTCTTTACATATCGCTTTTGACGTTACTTCTGGAGACTGAGTCTCGTGATTAGGAGATGACTTGGCTGCATCCTGTATATCAATAATGATGGGTGTAAAGCCAAATCTTTGAATGCATAGCACAGTGTACAGTGTAATTATAACATAAAGTCCATTTTTCAACAGTGATACAACTTTCTATTCATTAACAGCAGCAAGAGTAACAGTGAACATCCAAAGTGGTTGGAACTGAGTGAGATGTTTCTCATCCCGCATGTAGATGGAATTTTTGGCTCAGAATCTTGATAATTAGCTTCAATCTATCAAGTTTGCATAATTTGTACTTAAATCGCATCAGAAACGGGGTTATGTAAATATGGAATTGTGTAACTTGTAGTTGGGTTTGTTAAATCACCAATCAACCGAAAAGCTTAAGCTTATGGGTTATGAAAATTTAATTATATCAATACTTCAAAACTCTTCCTCACTTGTGGTCTTTAAAATTTACATAAGGCTCAACATATACAAATCAATATGAATTAAGGAGAAAATGATATTACAGACGTTCGAACACATAACCACGATATGTTAGCTTTACAGTAAATTTAGTTATATCAATACTTAAACAGGTTTGGGGGTTTATAATTTGTAAAGAGTTAGTAAAGCATTAATCAATTTTAAGTTGAAGTTGATGCATTTAGGATTAGTTAACTCCGACCCTAGGATAACAAAATCATCTGCCAAACACAGGCTCAACTTCTCAGTCTACACAAATTTATCCCTCGGCCAAACACCTTCAGATGGTCAATAAATAACTTAGAGGGTATGTGTGTGTATAAGAAACAATCAAGTCTTCATGACAACTAATCCAAGGATAATCCAACTAATGAAGTTGTCTCATAGCAGTCGAGGAAAACGCTCTGCCTACAAGTTAAGAACTTAAAGATTTCTTCTCTCTTCTACAAGCAGCTCCATCAGAGAATTTCCTTGTCACCTAAGAACAAACATAAGCATTCTGATTCTTCTTTTGTCTCCACAGATTCAAAGGGCGGTGTAATGTGTTTAAATTTCTTTTTGTAACCAATAATAGAAACTCGTAGAGGAACATAACAATATTCTTAACCATGCCAAAACACTTATAGCTTGTCTAATTCGACATCGAGAGGAAATTCAATCGGTCAAATTCAAGGAAAAATGATACATATCTCAACTTCATGACATCAACTCATATAAAAGTTTTTACATGCCCTTTTCGCCTCAACAAATACAGAACTATTTCAACTTTCTTTTCATCCCCAATAGTCTGAAACATACAATCACCTGGCATATCATTCTTCATTAAAAGGATGAATCTCTCCAATAAAATTTACAAAAGACGTTCATAAAATCAAGTCCAAAAAAAAGCAACCATCATTCTATTTTACATAATACCATGATGTTTCTTGCAAATCCCTAGAAACTCAAAACAATTCGGGACACTATCAAGTAGTTGTCAGGTGATGTTTGAAATTGATGTTTTAAAGATTCATTCGTGTACCTGTTCATCGGAAAATCTCTCAGAATATGATGACATTGAACCAGAGCTTTCAGTTTCTCCTGGACTCTTATCAGATGACTTTCTCTTCCATGGCCATTTTCTTCTTTCCATTCTAACGTCTTATTTCCAAATTAGTCCACTGGTCAAAGCACCATCTAGGAGACATACACAGTTATTTAGAAACCCATTACAAATCCAAGCAAAAGAAAAAGTATACTGTAATTGCTTGTAGCTTATACGAGAATTTCAAGCAAAGTAGCAAAAAGGAAAAGAGAGAAAGCGAGGGAGCGATATTCACATCCTATCTAACAACACTAAAGTTTGTAGATAGAGAGATGATTTAGGCTTCCATTCTTTCAACTTTGCTTCAAATCCACCCCAAGATCATCCCACCCAACAACTAGTAAATGACAGAAAAGGGTTTCTGCTAAGCAAAAAATCCATCAATTTTCAAATATATATAGTAGGTGAAAGCTTCGAAATCCATCAATGGTTTAGAAAAAGAAGAAGCCATCAGAGAAAGATAAAAACAAGAAGGAAATTAGCAAAAAAAATCCTTCAAACATTGATGAAATAGTGGATATTTTCAATAGAAGTCGAAATAAAAGCGACCCATCAACAAAAGCCCACAAAGAAGAAAGAAGAGAAAGAGGGGAAAATCAACATAAACCCCCTCATTTCTGAGGTGGGTCAAGAGAAAAACAATAATAATTCAATGTTTCAACAGAGATTGTACAAGAAAATAATAGAAATCATCAGAATGAAGAAGACCCAGATGGAAATTTTACCTTTGACCAGAAGAAAAAAACACAAAATCGAGAGTTTGAACAAGAATCTGCACTGCAAAACAGTAAAAAAAAAAAATGGAATCCCAGGGAGAAGGGGTTTGGTTTTAAGAATTGGGGAAGAAGAAAGAAACTAAACTAAACGAACAGAACAGCCAAGCTCTGCAAAAATCTGTGGAATGTCTGAAGATATGCAGAAAAACAAACAAGGAATAGCAGATAATGAAGGGTTCTATTCTATTTCTTGTTTAATTTTAATTTGTTCTTCCACTTCTTTTCACAATGGTAGCTTTCAAAATATTGAAGGAAAAAAAAAAAGCTAAGGGAGAGAGAGAGCATGTGATTGGGGCATATGAAAGTGTGAAATTCAAGAATGGGGCCTTCAAAAGAAATTCAGTAGTCAGCTTTTTTTTTTTTTAATTAATATGGAAATAAAATTAAAAAAAAAAAAAAAAACTTTAAAAAAAAAAAAGACAAATTTGTATTTGTTTTCGTTTGGTTTTATATATTTTGAAATATAGCTGCCGGTATTCCCGCCCATGAGTGAGAATCTGGGTTTCTGAATTATTCTTCTTTGGCCTTTTTCTTACTTGTTACTGTTCATAGAATTAAATCAAACCAAACAAATCTCATTTTCAAATTTGTTTCAATTCAAATCTTTCTAGAATTGTGATTTTATCTAATCAATTGGCTTTTTCTTGTTTTGATTTTATCTAATCAATTGGCTTTTTCTTGTTTTCTCTTTGTTCAGACCCTCAATTATATAATAATAAAAACACTACATGATTTTAATTACTATTAGAATAGCAATATAAACTTATATGAAAGTAAATAATTTTCAGTCATATTTTAGATTTTTTTAGTATTATAACGTTTTAGTTCATATTCTTAATTTTGTTTATCAATTTAGCATTAAATTTTTAGTATATAAAATAATTTAATTGATATATTTCAAATTTGTAACTAATCAATCTCTATGGTTAAAAAAAGGATTGTTGCATATATATAGCCATCAAACCCAAAAGTATTTACAAATATAGTCCAATATAAAAATAAAAAATAAAAAAATTGTAAATATAGCAAAATTTATATCCAACTCTTAAGAATATATTAGTGATAGACCATATCACTAATAAGAATCTATAAGCAATAGATTATATCACTAATAGGTCTAGGTTTTGTTATATCTGTACTTCTTTTAAAAAGTTATTATACAATTAATTATTAGCCTTAAAAGTGTTATTCATTGCAATTACCCTAAAAAAATAATGAAAATTGAATATTATTTTTTTATTTCTAACTATTTAGACTATGTAGCTTAAATATGTTTAGTTCCTAATTAGTTTATTGATCTATTATGCAAACAAAAAAAATGCAAATACTAACATTAATTTTCATGGTAGGAAATAAAATTTATATATTTTTAAATACATGAATAAATTGTGGCATGTTGAAGTTAAAGAACTAAATCGATAAACATTTGAAATAATTGAACCTAAACCATATAAAATAAAGTAGATGAATTAAATTGTTACTTTTATAAGAACTCATACTAAAAGTGATTTTTGATCCCTTATTGCAGTTTGGGAGAAGTTTATGATCTAATTTAATAGAGAATCTAAAAATATAATTTTGAAAATGAGAGTTGCCAATAAATCTAAAAACATAAGATTTAATAAATTTAAAAACATAAAATATAATTTAAATGGTCAAGCTAAGTCCTAAATTTGTATGTCCAGTTTAATTCCTCAATTTGAGTGTTTGTCTTGAGGGTGGATGAAGTAGATAATTTATGGTTGGGTAATCAAATTCTCAATTTCTTTAAAAAATTAATTGAAAATTTATCATTTGATTAACTCTAAACGTATGAATCGATTTTATTCTTTAAAAATATTATATTTTATTTTCTTTTTAAAAATATATAAAGTGGATAAATCAAATCTTTAATTTCAAACTTGATAATACGAAAATTATATTGATTAAACTATGATCCTTTCCTAGATGTTAGATGAATTAAATTTATAATTTTCCTGAAATTATATATTTTTAGTTATATCATTAATGCCTAAATTATGTTTTACATGAACAAAAAATGGTTTTCTTTTTTCTTTTTTTTTTTTTTTTTGCCAATGAAAAAAATCCCACAACCAACATGGACCATTTTTCTTTTATTCTAATAATTATGGGTGAGGATCGAGCATTATAACCTTGTTCATGGTAAAATCCTACCTAAGAAAACTTTCATGTGATGTGTATATTAACTATATTAAGCCAAAAATTAATGCAATGTAAATCAAGTTATTTTAGACAATGTTTGATGGCAATTTTACTTTTAATGTATATTTTTGGAATGTAGGCTTGTTTTCTCTTCTTTTTTTTTTTTTTTTTTTTTTCCATGATTTCTACCCTCTTTTTTTTTTTTTTTTTATAAACATTTGAATTTAAATAAATTTCGATAAAAAAAAATAGTTTTCTAAACTTAGTTTAGATTTTGAAATTTTAGTTGAAAATTAGATAACAAGACAAATACGTTGATGAGTTCGTCATAATGACATTTTTGTATTGGTTTTTAGTACAGTCGTGGAGATGAAGAATCGAACCTTTAACATCTAGGGAGGAAGATCATGTTAATTATCATTAAACCATGTTCACTTTGATGATTTTGTATTGTTTTATGTATGTAGGAGAAACGAAGATACTTCTAATTCATATCTAGTAATTATTAGATGACATATAGATTTATCAAACAATTATCATGAGGCAATAACATTGTGGTAACTTCATTAAACAATTTTTTCAATGTTTATGTCAAACTCATTTCAATATTTCAAATTCATTACTTCATGTATATAATAAACAAAACATAAGGATTTATTTTAGTTTTTATATTGAGATAATATAATACTCCGATGGAATTGTTGCTGCCAAAATTTGGATGAGGCAAATACGTATTCAATATGTGGCAACAACAACGAATTTGTAATTTTAGATGAAGTAGATATGTACTCAATCCTCTCGTGACAACATCCAAAATTTGGATTAGGTAAATACATACATGATCCTTTCATACTTACAGTAGCAAGTATAAAAATCTAGGATGTGACTGGACTTACTTCCCTTAGACTCTTCAAGTACTTTCCTTCTATTTATAGAGTTTTCTTGATCTAACTCTCTCCTTTAAGATTTATGGGTCATCTCTTTGGCTAAAACCTCTTCGAGCCCATGCCACTTATTGCCTCCTCGCCCTATCTTACTTGAATTTTGATGTTTAGCCCAAAGCATTGTTGTGTCTCGTTATTTTATGTTTTTTGCCCTTAGTTCAAATCTGTCCATAACAAGAATGCACCAGAATTCTTCAAAAACAAAAAAATGCACATGAAAAGTAAAATTTATATTAATCGAAACATAAATCAATAAATAAGATATCGATAATATTTCATAGGTATCTCCATTCTTATTGTTTAAACTTTTTTTTACAAACTTTAACATTTTATAAATCTAAAAATTATAGTGTCATTTTACAAAGTTCAAAAATTAAATAAAAATCAAGTTGCAATCTCGAAGTTCAAAACATAAAATATGATCCCCACACACATCTACATAAAGTAAATAAACAAACATTATCAATTTCTTAATAAGTACGGAAGAGAACAACACATCTCTAAATTTTTTTTGGAGAATTGAATGATAATAGATACTTTATATATTATTTAAAAATTTAATTTTATTTAAATTTGTTCAAATAACTACAGTTCTATATGATATGTGAGAAAATCGAGTTGTTTAAAGTCATTTCCTTTATTCAAATATGTTATAGAATCTGACGGATTATCTCATGAAAATTATCGATAACACATAAATTGGTAAGGACATTCGTGAAAAATAAATTATTTGAAACTCGTATTAATAATGTTAATTAAAAAAGAAAAAAAAAAGCATGTAATAATTATTATCGAAAAGCGGGCAAGAGGAGCGTGTAAACATTGCCCGTCGAAAGCGAAATTTCAGCTCACAGTCACCTCGTAAATCAACGACTCTAATTAATTAGACAGCTAAATCCAAATTCAAATTTCAATTTGGTTAATTCAAATTTCAATTTGGTTAATTCAAATTTCAATTTGGTTAATTCAAATTTTAAAATTAATTTCAATAATTGATTTTAAATAAAGAAATAATAACGGAATCTTTTTTTTCTCTTTCTTTAATGCGAGATTTGAATTTATTGCTGCATTCAAGTTATAGTATAGCTTGAATAATTGGCTATTATTACTTATTTCTCATAAATATTGTTTTTCTTTTTATAAAATTCAGATTTTAACAATTAATTGTAATCCCGCGTGCTCTTTTACCTCATAATTGCATTGTTTTAATTTTAAGAATAAAACTCCCTTTTTCTTTTTTACCACTAATTTGGTTTGAGTATTTTTCTACGGCAAAAAGAATCAAATTTTTAGCTTCAAGATTATTAGTACCAATTAATTTTATGTCAATTGTATTGTATTCGTTTTAAATATAGCATTATAAATTATTTATATTGAATATTTAAATTTAAGAATAAAACTCTTTTCTTAGTAGTTAATCTCACCGACTTAATAATATCATTTTCTTATGGTAAACTTAAAAAATAGTAGATTGAGAGATTGTCATTCTTGTTTTTCTCTTAACTTTAAGGCTAACTAGTGAGTTGTTAATAAAATAATCGATCATTAGATTCATCGGGTGTTTTTTTTCAACGAATATTTTGTCATTCCTGAGCCAATTAAAATCGTTGATGTCTAATTACAAGTTCACATGGAGTTTTTAGAAAAGTCAAATTGTGTATTCTATTGATAAATTGAATAAGCTTTCAAAAGTAAACTAATTTAGACCATCTATTAAGATTCCATTCAAAGGTCGTTAATGCACAATTTTTACATGTGTGTAAAACTCTTTTTTAAGGAAGAGATTAGCACAATATCAAAGAAAGGTGCTTTTTGTATCAAGTGGTAGTAGCATATTTCATTAATATAAACAGTCTTTTCTCATCTTTTCTTATTCTTCTATTCTTTTATCTGCTTGTTTATGAAGAATTACTTGGTTATTTTCCTTAGTATCTTAACTTAGTTTTTTTTTTCCTTTGAGACTAATATTGTTATTTAAGTGCTTCCGATTAGGGGTGTCCATGAGTTGGTTGAAGGGTTTTTTGGACTAAATCCAATTGTTTGAGTTGTTAATTTCTTCGATCCAAATAACTCTTATTAAAAGATGAACTCAACATTTGGGTTGGGCTGGTTCGGGTTGATCGGATTATTTTTGTTTTAAAAGAAAGTAAGTTGTTAATATGTAAAAATTTGATTTAATTGTTTTCAAATATTGAATTAAGATTAACAACACAATTTCAATTTTTATAATGAATATTTTCTTTCCAAAGTACTAAAAAACTGTTTTTAGGAGTTGCTGGAGAACAAATTATCCAAAAAAAAAAAAAAAAAAAGATCAAACTTAAATAAATATATGTATATATGATTGTATCATAAGTAAAAAAATATACATTGTAAAGTTAATAATAAGTACGAGTTGGTTCGGATCATTTTAGGTAAACCCATGAACCAACTTAACCCATAAAAATTTCATTTATTTGAACCCAACCTAACCCAAATGAGTTGATAACCCAACCCAAATTGTATGGGTTGGGTTGGGTTAATCGATTCTTTCGGGTCATCAAGTTTTTTGAACACCCCTACTTCCGAAATTAACACATCAATATCAGATAGTATGTCAAAACGCGCATAAATAATTAACATATGTTACAACCAACTATGAAATTAGAAATTCAATTCTCCAAACCCACATATTGTAAAACAAAAAGAGATGGTCTAAATTGGTTTAACTATGAAAGTTTAAGATTTTAATTGGTACAACTATTAGTTTAAAACCAATTTACTGTTGCGACTCATTAAGTTTAAGGATATAGTTGATATTTATCTAATACTTAATTAATTATATTTCTATATACCTGGTTGTGTTTATCCTATAGTTCAACTGACTTAAAATTTGTATAATTAAAGTTAGAAGTTTGATTCTCTACCTAATGATCATCTTTTGTAATAAGTAGACTCATGATATGGATTAATAGATGTTCATACACTTATCCGATGAAAGGTTTTTTGTTATAACAGTTTTCTATTTTTAGCTTTCTGTTTCCAGCTTGCTGAATTGTAGTAAGAGTGGGTTGCTATTTTTTCTCCTTTATTTTCGTGGATGTAGTTTAGCTACTATTTAAGCTTAACAGCATTATCAATAAAAGACAGTTTGTTGTGCAATTCTTTTTTGTTCTCAACATTCTGGTATCAGAGCCAAGGTGGTTTTGATTTTTCAAAGCAACAGTCTTTGAAACTCTGCAGCAAAATGACTACGGAAGGAAATAAGAATGAAGGAAGTTTTGTACAGCCGAAAATTCCACGTTTCGATGGTCATTATGATCATTGGAGCATGTTGATGGAAAACTTCCTTCGATCCAAGGAATACTGGGAGTTGGTCGAACCTGGATATGTTGAACCAGCTAGCGAATTGTTGCAAAC
This sequence comes from Benincasa hispida, assembly GCF_009727055.1. Taxonomy (NCBI): domain Eukaryota; kingdom Viridiplantae; phylum Streptophyta; class Magnoliopsida; order Cucurbitales; family Cucurbitaceae; genus Benincasa; species Benincasa hispida. Next base: position 48,352,707 of record NC_052352.1, read on the forward strand.
AGAAGCCCAGCAAAAGAAAAATGATGAGATGAAGCTGAAAGACTTGAAAGTAAAGAATTATCTCTTTCAGCCATTGATCGTGACAGTTTTAGAAAACCATTCTCAAGAAGAACACTTCTAAAGAAATATGGAATGCAAATGAAGAAAAAGTTTGAAGGCAATGCAAGTCAAGAGGTCTCATCTACAAGCTCTTCGTAGAGAATTTGTAAACTAAGTGCTCATTACCCTTCTTTTGAATACCCTTTTGGTTGCTCTACATAAACATCTTCAGTTAACTCACCATGAGAAAAAGCTGACTTAACATCAAGCTGAAAATAATTCCAATCCTTTTGGGCAGCTAGAGCAATAATCAATTCTTACTGTATCCATCTTGCCACTGGTGCAAAACTTCTGTGTAGTCTACTCCATATTGTTGAGAGTAGCCTTAGCAACCAATCGAGCCTTGTACTTACAATTTTTCCGTGCTCATTGTAATTTGGTTTTGTAGCACCACTTTACTCCAATCCTTTTAGCTCCAATTGGTAGTTCAACAAAGTGTCCACGTTTTGTTCTTTTCAATGGATCTGATTTCATTGTCCCATGGCCAGCCTCCAATTCCATCCTGTATAGCCATCTTCAAAAACAAATGGATCAGTTGATATCCCTATGTGCACAAAGCCTTTATAACGGATTAAAACAAGCTCCACGTGCTTGGTTAGTCGAATTGAAACAACATTTCATCATGAAGGATTTCAAAGGTGCGATAGCGAACAAACATTATTCACCAAAGAAAGTTTGGAAGGAAAAATTATCATTAAAGTGTGTATGTTGATGATTTAATTTTTACTGGTGATGATGAAACTATGATGTATTTATTTTAAAAATTCCATGTTGCGTGAATTCGATATGACCAACCGATTTGGGAAAAATGCGATCTTTCCTTGGATGAAGTGTTACAGACACAGTCTTCTGGTTTTTATATGTCAAAGAAAAATATTGCATTGAGGTTTTTGAAAAAGGTTTGGCATGCTGGAAAGTTAACTTCTGTGAAACAGCCAATTGTTCCTAAGTCCAAATGAAGTAAAGCTGGAATGGGGTCCCTGTTGAATGATACATATCAAAAATTATGTGGAAAGTTATTATCTACCTGCCACAAAGACCCGATATGATGTTGCTACTGCCTATATAATAGGTACATGAAAAACCAATGGAGATCAATCTTCAAGCAGCTTAAAAGAATACTTCGTACTTAAAAGGACTGTTGAACTATGAATTCATTACATAAAAGGAGAGAATGCCTGATTATTGGCATATACCTAATAGTGACTATTCTGGAGATTTGAAATCGAAAAAAGTATCAATCTGGTATGTATTTTATATGAGTTAGGTGCTGTTTCGTGGTGTTTCAATAAATACACCTATTGTGACCTTATCACTAACAGAAGCTGAGTTGTGTAGCTGCTGCAAATTTGTCTTGTCAAAGAGTTTGGGTGAGGAAAAAGTTTTGAAGAAGTTGGGCCATCCAGAGTGAAAGTTGCATACCAATAATTGTGTGACAAATAGTTTCAACCATGCAAGCTGTCAAAATCCAGTTATGCACGGTCGAGAGCAACATATTGATGGGAGTTCATTTTCTAAGAAATCTTACAAAAGATGGTGTAGCTGAATTGGTTCATTGTGGAAGCCAAGATCAAGTGGCAGACATTATGACCAAACCCTTAAAGTTAGAAGTTTTTCAGAAGCTTCGAAGGTTGCTGGGAGTATGTGAATTTTCAGAGGAAAACTAATTGCTTCTGAGCATTTAGTTTAAGGGAGAGAATGAAAGGTTTTTTGTTATAACAGTTTTATATTTTTAGCTTTCTGTTTCCACCTTGCTGAATTGTAGTAAGAGTGGGTTGCTATTTTTTCTCCTTTATTTTCGTAGATGTAGTTTAGCTATTATATAAGCTTAAGACAGTTTGTTGTGCAATTCTTTTTTGTTCTCAACATCCGAAAGGCTTTGTTGATTCACTACGTGATAATTTTGTCGAAAAAGATCAAAATAATGTATGTATTTCACTCGAGCCTTGTGACAAAAGGGAGTCGGTGTGGCGTAAAGTGAAGATTGAGGGAAGTAGAGAAAAATTCCCTTATGATGTAACATAGATGGGGTGATCTTAAAATCACTTGGCTAAACACAATTTTTTTTAGGATTTGAAACTTGGATTGAATTTTTTAAAATATTCTATAGAAAGTAAATAAAGAAAATTACACGTATAAGTAACATTTATAAATTTTATTTTCAAAAATTAAAAACTTAAAATTAACGTCTTATTTTGTTTATTTTTGTTTTGAAAAATTGTAATGGATGGCAATTTTAAAATAATATTTTAGATTTCACATCAGCCGATCTCTCATCGCCAGGAGGACTCTTCCTCCGAAGAATGTAGACTCCATTGATTAACCCTACGGAAGATCCTCTTCAATCATCCCCATTCCTGTTATTAAACCAAAGTATGAAGTTCAAATAGCCAAATAGATAGTAATCAAATATCTGATAATTATAAAATTGTTAAAATATGATAAAAAATTTAGATAGTATCCAAACATCAATCAGATAGAAATCAATATTATTGAAAATTAGATAGCAATCGATGTCAAATAACAATCAAACAGTAATCAGATACAAAATAAATATAATTGACAATCAACAATCGAATAGCAATCAAATAACAAACATTATCAAAAGTATTTAGTATAATTAAGAATATATATCAGATAGTAATCAATAAGAAATCATATAGCAATTAGTATCACCGACAATTTGTAAAAGATAGTAATCAGACATCAACTAAATAACAATTGATATTATTAACAATCAATATCAAATAGTAATTAAACAATTATCGCATAACAATCGGTATCATTGGCAATCCAATCACAATTAGACAATAATAGATAGAAAATCAACATGATTAACAATCAATACAATATAACAATAAGATAGTAATTTGATAGCAATAAGTATCAAATAGTAATCATTATCAAATAACAATTAGTAATCAAGCAACAATCAGATAATAATTGATATTTAGATAACACTTAACATAAAATAATAGTAAGTATCAAATAGAAATCAAATAACAATGATGTTGAGAAGGATGTGGTGGAAGCATTTGAACGATGTTATTTAAATGTTGGATTCCATCTCTAGCTAGTATTCTGAACTCTACATCTATATTAATGCCCAAGGTATGTTTTAGAAAATGTCAAGTTGTTACATATTTACCATCAAATAAAAATCAGATAACAATCACAAAGTATTTAGTATACAATAACTATTAAATGACAATAAGATGGAAATAAAAAAAAATTGTTCAATATCAAATAGCAAGGTCAGTCATAAATAGTTTTATGTCGATTATATTATGTTGTTTTGAATAGTATGGTAGTGGTATGGTATGTTTATGTTTCATATATTAGTAAACTAATATATTTACATATCAATTTGAGTTATAAGTAATTTTAGTATCATATAATAATCAGACAACAGTTAATATTATTGGCAATCAGATAACAATCAATATAAAATAACAATTAGACAATAATAGATAGTAAATCAGTATCATCAATAATTAATATAAAATAGCAACCATTATCAAATTGGCAAAAAAGTTAAGGTCGTTAGATAACAATCACTATAATCTACAATCAAATAATAATCAATATTAATAGCAATCAAACAATAATTAGATAGCAAATATTATCATTGGCAATCAGCATAAGATAACGATCATATAGTAATTAGATAGCAATCGGTATTATTGGTAATTAGGTGATAATCAAAGGACAATTGAACAATCATGCATTTTTAACCATGAGGACATTTTGATCATCCGATTATTTTTCTTGGGTTGGGCTTGTTACTTTTGTCATCCTGCAAACCTTAAGTTGTTGGGCTATGGATTTTATTTTCATTTTATGTTTTGCCATATGTGCAAGTGGTCCTTTCGTTTTTTGTCTTTAAAAATTAAGTTTATAAACACTAATTTCACCTACAAATTTATTTATTTTGTTATTCACTTTATATTGTTGTTTTAAAAAATCAAGTCGTTATTTCAAAATAAAAAATAGTTTTAAAAAATTTGTTTTCATTTTTAGGATTGGCTAAATTATTCAACTGTTCCTTTAAGAAATACGAAAACTATAATTTAAATATAAGAGAAAATTGTTATCAACTTATGGAAAGCAATCTAAAAAGTTATTAAGACGGGATTTTGATTTCAAAGTAATTTTAAATCAGCACTTGCATTTTAGAATTTTGTGTAGTAAAAAAAAGTAAAATACATAATATTTTGAAAATTCATTATTTGTAAAATGTATATTAGGAAAAAGAAAAAAAAAATCAAAGGATAGTAGGATACCACTCTGTCACCATCTCAGAGGCCCAATAGTTTCTCTCCAACTAACTTATCCACAGCTTATCAGTCCTATTTCTTCATTAGAATATTTTGGCTAAATTACACAAAACACCCCTCAACATTATCTTTATTTTTAAATATGACTTTGAAAATTTTCAACAACTTTTTTTTTTAAAAAAAAAAAAATTAGATTAAAATGGTTGGTACTCTGTTTGAAAAATACGTATAACTTTAAAAGCTTCATTATTATCTTTAATCTTTAAAAAAATATATATATTTAAAACTTACTTTTAGTATACGTATAAAAACGATTATTTGCACCTTGTAGATCGTCTTCCTCTTACGTTTTTCTCTCTCTCATCCACTTCAATATAGGACAACATTTTTCCATTTCTCATCTTTTTTTCTTCATTTATTTCAATACCTTTCTTTATTGCGTTATTTCATTCATCGATCTCTAAAACTTCCATCGTCTCTCTTTATTTTTTCTCTTATTAAATATCATAACATTAAAGAAATAGGAGGATCTCTCTCAGCTCCGAATATATGCCCAAATGTAAATATATAAAAAGAAAAATATTTGAGTGCATTCCGGGCTGCACTCATCTTTGTGTAGTTTATCCAACTGTCCAATCATAAATTATCTCATGGCAACTTTTTTTAATAATATTTTTTTTCATTTGTGATTGAAGAGAATGCATGAAGATGCATGCAAATTAGGTTGTATCCAAAGAAATTTTAACACTAAAAAAGTCAATTATTTTGAAGTTCTCTTAAGTTGGAAAAGAACTAATTTGAAAACAACTCATACACAAGTATACACATATATATAATTGGACGAGGAAGTGATAGATTGTAAATAAACGAGTTCGTCCCATACTAAAAAAAAGGACATTTTTTAAAGATATTAATGTAATTTGGTATGTTTTAACTTCTTTCTTTTAGTTTAATGGTATTAATACAATTTCTGAAAATTCATAAGTATCTTTTAAACAAAGTATTAACAATTTTCATCTAAACTTTTAACGGTAGGATATTTTCAAACATTTTTTTTAGTTAAAAAATGTGTTATTGAAACTTTTAAAATTTCTGAATATAATCTATAATTTAATCCAATATATTTTTTAATATCAAATCAAAGTTTCATAATTTCCATTTTATCATTATTAATACAAACAAATATTTTTTTGTGACTAATTTAATGATGTAACACTCAATTCCAATTTTTAATTTGGCTTTTAATCTGCATCTTTCTCTTATTTAATTACCATTTAATCTCTCTCTTTTTTAGTTCCTCTTTTTTTTCTTCTTCTTTTTTTTAAAGGCAAAAAAAACTCTGTATTGCGGATGCAAAATAAAAGTGCAACTGAGATTATGGATACAGTTTGCTTTGAGTTGAAGTTATTTTCTGACTTGTGGATTGTATGGGAATAAAATAATAAGCTATTTAGGTAGAAAAGTAATTTAAAAAAAAAAAATCAAAGGAAAGGTTTTGGGTCTATTTATACAGGCAGTGGGTCACATTCATATAATATTTGCTTCAATAATGAATATACCAAGGCACTCAATATTGAATTAGGTTTCCTTTATATCAATTTCTTTTCTTTTTTTTTTTTTTTCCATTTTTGTTGGGATTAGAAAAAAAAAAAGAGTGAGATAGAGAAAACTTTAAATAAAACAGTAACGTATTAGGTTTTTGAAACCTTTTGTTGTTGAAATACCATTTTAATTCTACTTCGAGACTTGTTCAATTTAATGTCTATAGACTTTCAATAAATCTCAATATATATATATATTGGGGGAGGGGATGGTAAGAAAATCTTTTCCACTTCTTCCTAATTTCCGTGTAAATGTGAATCTGATTTAATATAATTTTTTAAATAAAATTTAAGGGATTTTAAAAAATAAAAAAATAAGAGAAAAATATTTACGTAAATAGCAAATTTTAATTATACTTGGGATAGACATTATTACCAATGTCTATCACATACATCTACCAGTGATAGAACACACTCATAAAAGTCTATCGGTTATAGAAACTGATAGAAGTTTGTTATTATCAGAGACTGATAGAAGTCTGTCAGTATCTATCAATGATAAAAACCGATAGATGTCTATCATTGATACTATCAGTGATAGAAATTTATACAAATCTATCATTGATTGAGGTTGATAGAAATCTATCAATATCTATGGATGTTTTTTTTCCTGCTATTTCTATAAATAGGTTGACAGTTTTTTATCTGTGAAAATTTCTCTAAAATGTATCGATTTAATTTGTTATATTTTTTTCTCTAGATCATAATCAATAGGACTTTTCTTCTCAATATGTACCCAATGAATTATGATATCTCTTTCTTTAGAGATCAATAATTCCTTGCAAGATATTTGTTCTCCAAGAATAATAATTATATATATATAGGCAAAAAAAGAAGAGCAAGAGGGCTAGGAATAGGGGGGCAAGAGACAACAGAAGATTCACCATATGAAGAGCAATATGGGAGGATGGAGCCATAAGGTCCTTGCATACCAATTATTGAAAGTTGCTTCAATCTTTTTCATTTACATCCAAATCATTGATGTTGCTATAAAGTCAAGGGACCAATACTTTTTATGATTTCTTTCAAAAAAAAAAAATTCTATTGTAAAATTGCAAATTAAGTCGAATTTGAGACATGTGTTTTTTGGTTTCTTAACTTTTAAAAGTGTTTAATATACTTTTGAACTTTCGAGTTTGTATATAGCATGTTCTTGAAAGTTTAAAGACGTATGTACCTTTTAACTAATTTCAACTTTCTGTTTGATGAGTCTATTAGTATTTGATTTTTTTTTTTAAATGAAAAATCTATGAGATATAAATTTAAATTTGGAATCCTAAACGTTCAGTATTTTATTTAGAAAATTTTTAAATATTAAAAGATATTGAATACATTTAAGACCTATTAAATAGAAAGTTGAAAAATATAGAGATCTATTAGACACAAAATTGAAAGATGTAGGACTTATTAAACAATTTTTAAAGTTCAATGACCTATTTAATACAAAATTAAAAGTTCAAAGATGTGTTAGATACTTTTAAAATTTAAGTATTTGATAGATACAAACCTCAAAGTTAAGAGACTAAACTTATAATTAAGAAAAAAAATAAAAAATCAATAATAAAAAATACATTTATGTCTTTAGGTTTTGAATTCATTTTCTATTTGGTCCCAACGTTTCAAAGTGTTACATTTAGACCTTGTTTCGTAATCATTTGGTTTTTTGTTTTAGAAAATTAAGCTTATAGACACTACTCTCACTTCCAAATTTCTTCATTTGTTATCTCTCTTTTACCAATTATTTCAAAACTAAGCCAAATTTTAAAACTAGAAAAAATGGCTTTTAAAAATTATTTTTTCCCTCAAATTTTGGCTAAGAATTCAACCATTATACTCAACAAAGATGCAACTCATTGTAAGAAATGGGAAGAAAATAAACTTAATTTTCAAAATAAAAAAACAAAAATAGAATGAACCAAACAAGGCCTTAGTCCTTAATTTTTTAGTTTTGTTTCAATTTAGTCCATAAGTTTTAAAATGATATAATTTTACAATAATTCTTTGTGCATCCCAAGATACACCTATTGTTGGGTTGTATGTCTTAAAACTCGCAGTTTGTAAGTATTAAAGAATATGTAAATTGTACATGTTAAAGCCTAAATCCAATAAAGTAACGAACATCTGGCTATGGTGGATCAAGTTTAAGTATATAGCCAAAACAGTCTATAAGTATAAAAATAGGGTTGGATATCTTATCTTGGGGGACACTATGGATGCGGCCCACTTTATATTTGATACAAACGATGTGGTCCTGAAATCATTCATGTAGAGACATGCGAGTGAGGGGATTATTTGCAAAAGATGTTTGTATAATATTAGACCACGAAATAATCACTTTTCTTTATAATACCATTTACCGTTAAAACCGACTATTTCAATTCGATGATCTAAGGTAACTCGATATTAATCTCGAACTAACTATGAACTCTTGTTTAGTCGGGATTATCCTTTAATCTGCATGGATGAGAGTGGCTCAACAACATCGGCTCAATAAGCCTCTCATTTAGGGGTGAGGTCGAGTAAATAGTTGGGGACATAGTCCTACAATATGGAATTCACTCTTAACCGATTTCAGGGTTAGTAGATAGTAAGGGTGGAAATAGTTCGGCTCGGTTTGGTTTGATGGTCAAACCGAACTTAATCGAATTCTCTAATATGTGAAATCGAACCTATTTATTGGTTCAAATTGAACTGAACCGAACCGCATATATGCAATTCTGTTCGGTATTAAATTCGATTTTGGTATTTTTTAAAAAAATTATATTATATTTTTTTAATTTAAAATGGTTCGTTTTAAATTCAATTTTGTTCTTTAAATTAAAAACATTTCGGTTTAAAATTCGGTTTTAGATATATATATATATATATATATATTAGTTAAAAACGGTTTGATTCGGTTTCAAATTCAGTTTTGAAAATGAAACCGAACCGAACCAAATTAATTCGATTTCAAAATTTCTTCAAATCGGACTGAACCACATTTTTTTGTTTCACTGAGTTTTCGGTTCGGTTTTTAGAAACGGTTTGGTTTTTGCGGTTTGAATGACCACCCTTAGTAGGTAAGTTATTCCCTTTACTGACTCCTAGTCTTGAAGTAAGACCACAAATCAATTGTTCGTTAGTGGATCAATTGAGACTTAAGAACCAAGATGTATTATAGGGGTAGAACGGTAATTTTGACTCAGTTGTAAATACAAACAACTTGTGAATGATTGATTTACTAATGTGGTTAAATCAAGTGGACAAAAATATATCTACAATGAGGAGAGTGCAACTACTGGGTTTTAGTGGAATGATCCGATAGTTAACGAATGTCGGTTAATTCGGTTAAAACAGTTTAGACAATTAATATATGATCCTTGGAGCTCATGATCTATAGGCCCATTAGGTCCCCTACTAGTTCATAAACGGACTAAACCTTAGAATAGTGTGATGAGAGTTTTTGAAGCGTTCAAATTCGATTTACAAAATTATTAATTATATGCGATATAATTAAACGTTTAGTTATCGAATTAAACAAATTGGAAAATTAAAAATATTTAAATATCATATACATGAATAAGGATTCATGTTTTTGGATAGATTTTTTAATTAATTTAATATTTGATATTAAATTATTTTGATTAATTAAATTCTTTAGTTAATCATTTAAAATTAATTTGTTGAATTAATTTTATTGAAAATAAAATTTTGATTTTATGAAATTAAAATTGAAAATTGATTTTCACATTTTAAATATGTGTTTTTGTGAAAAAAATGCTTATTAAAATTGAAAATTACTTTTAAATAAGAGAAAGTGGTTTTGCCCTGTTTTCTCCACTTATAATCCCACTTAGATTTTATGTGTTTGGTGTCATTTAATTATGCAATGGGACTGCATGTAAAATTAGAATAAAAACACAAGTTTATTCAGATGAGAGGGTTCGTGCGATTTGAATTCTTGAAGAAATAATTGTTCTCTCAAGTTCTTCACCGATCACTAAAAATTTCTCCAAAATTTCCTAAAATTCATTCTCGTTTTGGATTTTACCATCCAATCTAAGGACCAAGATGATAATAGGAAAGATCTCATAGTGCTCTACAAACATTGGAGAGAAGAATCGAGTTGTAGATTGAAACTAATTGGAGGATTCTTCAAAAGTATTGTTTCTGAAATCCTAAATGAAATTTCAAACCTAATATGCTTGTAATCTAAAATTAATGTAGTTAGAGTGTTAAAGATCCTAATTGCTTTCGCATTTTAATTGTCAACATCATCAATTGATATCCGAACATATTTTTAGTATATTTTTTTTAATCAAATATACATTGTTTTCTTCTTCCAAGCTTCTTGTTGAATATTACTTATATTTATCAAGGACAATAATTTTTAGATTTTTTCATAAATTATTCTTACCTATGTAGATCTTGAAAAAAAAATTAATTTGCGAAATTTGTACCGCGAGAAACTTCCCTTATATACTTCTTTTAATTATAATAATAAACAACATAAATAATAAAGAGAACTGAAAAAGTAAATTGAGTCAGACTTTTGTGTAAAATAATATACTATTAAATTATTGGGATAGGAATTAGAAAAAATTAGAATAATTGTATAATTAGATGTATTTATTTAGGCAATATATGTACTAAACCCTTTTCATTAGCTATCCATCATATTTTCCCAAATTAAAATAAGGGCTTTTTACACTAATAGCATAAAGTCACTGTATATTTCATGAATAGCCTAATGGGCTAATATATTTCATAAAAGTGAAGCCCAAAAGTCATATTCACCCCTACCTTATTTCCACCGTCTTCCATCTGAAAAAATGGAGAAAAGTGGGGGTTTTTTAACCCTAAAAAAGTGGTAATTCTGTGTATATATGTTAGTATGTTATTTTGACATATACTAATGTGTATAGCAGTTATGATTTGTATAATGATTTGATGCAGTAACAAGTAGTATATTAAGCATATAATATGATGTATAAATAGTGTATTGATATGTTTTCTGTAAATGGTAGCTTGAAATCGAGACTTATATTTCATATATCAGTCAGTATATTTATGATTTTACAGAATTTTGAATTGAATTTTGGCTAATACACATTTAATATATTCGTCTAAAGTACATGTGGATATTTGTTCGTGATACTGTTATATATATTGGTATTTACGAATTATACATAATTTTTAAATGTATATGGGCTAAGATACAATTATTGATCTAAGTTATTCGTGTAAAGATTATGCGGCTATTCATTCATTATAATGTTATTTCATCTGTTTTTTCTTTTAAGCGTAGTGGGTATTTTATGATTAAGAACGGTATTTAATTATGATATACACCAGTGTGTTATGTAATGTTCTGGTGCAATACGAAGATGGTTCGTGTGAAGCTTCCTGGAGACCACAGTGATAGGTGCAAAAGCTACTAAAATAAATAGGAACACTGGAGTTATCTTTAGTGAAATAATGTAAAATTATAAATATGACATATAATGAAATATCGAAGAAACAGCCGATCATTTGGACGGTAGAGTTGTCCTAACAAATTACTAAAATTATGTGATATATCCCATATTAGTTCAAGGATAAAATAATAATAATTAAATAAAAACCCAAAACATTAATTACAATATATATATTAATTAATGATTATTCCAAAAAACTGGGTTAATTGGAAAGGTAAGGAAGTTTTTAAAAGAAATTAGAAAAAAGGATATCTCTCTCTCTTAAACTTCCGTTATCCTTCTGTCATTTTTTTTTTTTAAATTTAATTTAATTCCTTTAAAGTTTAAACTAATTATTTTTAGTATTGAAATGACACGATCTTATTTTTTTTAAATACATTTTTTTTCTTTTTCTAAAAAAAAAAAATATGGATAAAAATGTATTTTTTAAAAAATATTTATATTTTTAGCCATTCAATTTTGATCTCTAAATTTTATAATGTACAACTTTATCCTTAAGATTTCAATTTTGCTTCGATTTAGTCTTTACACTTTTAACTAGAGATGATCAATTTTTCTATGGGGACGGGGCTCTGTGCGGCCTCGCCCCGATTCCTCGATTAGGCGGGGAATGGGGGAGGGAGTGGGANCTTTTACATATTTATTTAGTATAGTTATCTAATGTTACGTTATTATTATTATTATATAAATATTACATTTAAATTTCAAATTTGATTATTTATTGGAAAAAATAATGAATATGTTTAAATTTGGATTATATATGTGAATAGTTTGATTTACATTTATTTCTTTCTACTAAAAAAATTAATTAACTTTTTTAGGCCAAAATTTGAGTAATTTATTTTTAAATTTAAATTGTCATATAAAACTAATCATAACAAACAATTTAGTGATAAAGTTAATTATTTAATAAAATTTACTCACATTAATGATTTAAACTAATTGACATTTTACAATAAAGAAAAATAACGGGAAAAAATTCCCTACGGAAAACCAAAATCTTTGTTAATTATAAAAAGTACATGTTTATACCAATAAGATGACCTTGGACTTGGAGCATCTAATCCAAAATCTTGATAATTTTGATGGAAACTATAGTCTAGAATCTTAACTTCAATTTTTACTCACTTTCCATCTTTAGTACTAATGCCTATCACTTTATTTAGAATAAGTATAATTAATTTTAAGTTATATTTCTCATCACCATTGAAATTAATTTATTGACATTTATGTCAAAGATTAAACATGAATATTTAGTGAAAAAATCGAGGTTAAAAGTGTAAATATTGAAACTTAAAGACTAAATTGAAGTAAAATTGAAATCTTAAGGATAAAATTATCACATTATACAAATATAAAAATTTTGAAAAAATTCATGGATAAAAATGTATTTTTTCAAAAAAAATATTATGTCATTTCAACACTAAAAATAATTAGGATGAGTACATCTCTGTTAAGAGACGCATTCCACGAAAGGACAAAAAATCAACCCCATTTTCTTAATTTTTTTTTTTTTTAAACTACACTTTTCTTCTAATTTCTTTTAAAGACTTCCTTACCTTTCCAATTAACCCGAAAAAAGTCATACCCTTTAATTCTGTCCCATTTTTTGAATAATATTTAATGAGAAATAACATGAAAAATTAATAAGAGAGAGAATTAACCATAAGGTTAAATTTGTTTTAAAATTATGAAAACAATCTAGTTATGGAACATATATCAAAATTAGAGCGACATTTTACAAATGTCTATCTAAATCTTTGTTGACATAAACCTCTTTGGTAATGGGCCGTTAAGGTTCTGCGTTGTTGGGCTTTTGGTGCCCCAAAAGGCCCATTAAATATATGGACTGAGTTCTGGCCCAGTCCCTGTCTGTCTACTTCACTGACAGCATAGGTGCGTGCTGAGCCGCTCCCACTTGGTATAGTTCCTTTTAAACGAATCTTCGGAATCTGTGTGATTGGAATCTTCTGGAAACATCCACACAAAAATGACATCATCTTCAAATGAATTTTGTGTATATCTCTCTCTCTCTCTCTTTTTTTTAGAACAAATGAATTTGATAACATAAAGTGATATTTCATCCTACCGTAAAATCTTGGTCTAATGAATTATTTGTCTCTTTTTAAATGTGAATTTTAAAAATTATTTTACACCAAGAATGAATATTGTATTTTTAAACCATTCTCAAAGATAATACGTGTTGTTTAGAAATTACAGAAGATAAAAAGAATCAAATAATAATAGCAGATTGATTACAATTCAACTAGATACAAATAATTATCTGGTAAAAATATAACAATAATTTTTAAAAGTAAATGAGATGAAATAATAAAGATTAAAAGTTGAAATAATCACGAACTTATATAAACTTCAAAATCTTGTTGGAAAAATCAACTAGTAGTGGAGACACATTTCTGACAAATCTTGTTTTGAAGACAGCTATTTGTTCTACATCGGTTGTTAGCGGACTACAATGATTCTTATCATGATACATCAACTAATTGTATTAGAATAGTAACCTTGAACTACTCATATCGGATAGAACATTGGGGTGTTTGCTCTCAACTTAAACTCGAGATCAAAAGAAAAAAATGAAATAACTCTTCAAATTTAAATGAGATATTCCAAATCAAATAAATAAATTGCTATTTATAGAATTCGTGTACTATGTTTGGTATTAAATGTTGAAATGCATTTTTTTCGGAGAACGTGTGAGGTGAGGGGAATTGAAACTCTAATTTTGTGGTTGATAGCACAAATACCATGTCATTTGAGATAGGGGTGATTGTGTCTTCGGTTTTGTGATCAACCAATAACCAATCCAAACCAATCGGTCTTATAAAGAAGAGATCCAAACTGATGTCTACTAAAGAAAAAGTCAATGGATTGGTTTTTATTTGGTTTGATATATTCTCGATTTGGTTTTTGATTTTTGACATTTTATTTTTTCTTTCAAATTTTTATTTTTGTTTCCATTTTTTTTCTTGAATTGGTCATTTTTGTAAATTTAAAATCAAAATTGGGTTCATTTTTTTTAGATTGAAATTGGGCATTTTTATTTTTATTTTCTTGTCACTCGCTAAATAAAAAACATAAATACTCCATAATAATTAGTTTTTTTTTTCTTCTAAACAATAAATATATATGCACCATAATAATTAAAACACTACAAGAGGCCTAATGTTAGAGTTTTTTTTTTAAGGTATGTATATACCATCGGTTCGGTTCGGTTTTGCTCAATTTTTCCAATCAAAATTCGTTCCGAACCAATACTTTTTAGTTTTTTCTAAATGCGAACCAATATGTTCAATTTTACACTAAAAAACCAAACCAAACCAATATTTATTGATTTTGATTGATTTATTAGCAAATGAGAGTTTTGAAATAGTATTGAGTGTAACTGATTAGGGAATACAAAATAATATTTACGAAGAGGTAAAGACAAACAAGGAATAGAAGCATACATGGTAGACATGTGAATTAATTTAATAAATAAATAAAAAAAAAAAAAAAAAAACAAAAACAATGAATTGGCAGTGGGCATAAATGAACCAGTTGTTAAGGTTTAGGACAAAACCCAACACAGGGGACTGTACTGGAAAAGAAGAAACCAATAATCCATCAATTCAGCATCACAGAAATTAAACGACGACGTGTCACTCTATCCGCCGATCCTTAAACTCTCCCACCAAATCCACACGTACAGTCTCCCCTTCCCTTCTCTTCCACCATACACTCTAAATCCCTCTCTTCTTCTTTAAAACCCATCCATGAATTAAACATACACTCTGCTAAAGAAAAAGCTTAGAGCACTTTGCCATTTTTCATTTCCCATTTCCATGGCGGCTCAAACCATGTTACTTACTTCTGGTGTGTGCGTCGGCCATGGCGTGGGTGTTAAGAGAGAATTAAGGCTTAGACCTAACGCCCAATTTAGTCGCCTCTTTTTTAATCCCCTGCCTTCCCACTCTGTTTCTTTGCCGGCGCGTGGATTCACCACTCTTGCCGTGTTTAAATCCAGAACCAAAGCGCCGCCCAAGAAGGTAATTATTTCGTTAATTTCTTCTTCTTATTGTTATTTTTCTGAGAGGAATTGAATTGATGGAATTTAATTATTGATTTTATTTGAATTTTAGGTTTCGAAGCCGAAGCAGAAGGTTGAAGACGGCATTTTCGGGACTTCCGGTGGCATTGGTTTCACTAAGCAGAATGAACTCTTCGTCGGCCGTGTTGCCATGATCGGCTTTGCTGTCAGTTCCTTTTTCTTTTTTCTTTTTTCAAAACGAAAGTTTATGGATCTACAATTTATCGTCTTTTCTACCTATTTGTTTTTTGTTTTTTTTTCCCCCAAAATTAAGCGATTTTTTTTATTTAATTTAAACTCAATATATTATATATATTTATTAAGTATTTAATTTTTTACATTTAACATCATTTTTAATTTAACTTATTCTAAATCCAATTAGAGTCTCCAAGTTTAAACCAAAAGAAATTTTAGGAACAAAAAAAAGTTTACATGAAAAACAAAATGAGAAACGGGTTCTCCAATGGAGTAAATTTTCCCATTGGAGACGATGATGGGGAACCTCTTCATCGTAGTTTCTTACAATTATTTGTATTTTAAGTATAATGGTTGAATTCTTTGTTAAATTCTAAAAAAAAATCAAGTTTTTAAAAACTATTTTTTTAGTTTCATTTTTTAAACAATTGGTACAAATGTAGATAACAAAGAAAACAATTTTTTGGGGTGGAGGTAGTGTCTATAAACTCAATTTTCATAGATTTAAAAAAATATCAATCGGTTAAGAAACGGGGCTTAATTTTTAATTTGTTGTTTTTGCAAATTATATCTATAGATACTATTTTTACATCCAGATTTATTCTTTATTATCTACTTATTAATGATTTAAACTTTTGTTTTGTTTTGTTTTGTTTTTTTTAAATATGGCTAAGAATTCAATCTTTTAATTAAGAAAGACAAATTATTGTAAGAAAGTGGAGAAAAAAAAACTTAATTTTCAAAAATAAAAAAATAAAATAGTTATCAAATGAGATCTAAATTACTAATTAGGGTTGTGTCATAATTTATCCTATAGATTCAATGTCTTTTAGATCTGTTGCAGAGCTATTTTGATTAATGATCGAGAATGTATAAAATTATATCTCAAAATATTTGTTTGTTATAAGTTATGATCTTGCATAGATTAGTGGAGCATGGTATTTATAAGATAAAGTATTGATTATCATTGTTGTTAAGCTCTCCACTTCACTTAAACTTGAACATGTTGTACAATATAATGAGAAATTATTTTTAATGACAAAATTACTTAAAATATTTTCAAATTATAGTAAAAGACTATGATAGATTGCGATAGACCGTGATAGGCTACTAAGACACAAAATATAACAAAATATTATAGTTTATCTATGATAGACTACGATAGACTGTGATAGACTACTAAGACACATATAGATATAGATAATAGTCTATTGCGATCTATCAACATAGATTGTGATATTTTACTATGATTTGTGAATATATATATATATATATATATATTTTGTTGATTTTTCTATATTTGAAAACAACTCTCAAAGACATTTTTTTTATCATTTGTTTTTAAATTCAAAGTTCAAAATCATTATAAATTATTAAGTATTATATAAACTTTGAGATTTCAATTTATTTGTGTCTAATCGATTTTGACATATTCATTGTTTTTAAATAGTTAATCCATTAGATAAAAATTTTGTTTATATCCAATGAAACCAAAAATTTCAAATTTGTTATCTAATAGATGTATTCTTATTAGATGTAAAATATGAAACTTTAAGAATTTATTAGCCACAAATTGAAAATTGAAAATTGTAATATTTCACCAAATTGAGCATAACTCAATTAACATAAGTGTTGGTGATCACGAGATTTGTGATTTAAATCTCCTACCTCCTATCATATTTTAAGAAGGTTGGGACACTTCTGTTAGAATCTATTAAAAATGAAATAAAAAATTTAAGAAATTTAAGGCCGTTTGGTAACAATTTCATTTTTTGTTTTTGGTTTTTGCAAATTAAGTCTATTTCCTCCTTATTTCTTAAATAATTTGCATTTTTCAGTACAATAGTTGAATTCTTAACTAATTTTTTTTTTTTTTTTTTTAAAAAATAAGTTTTCAAAAGCAATTTGGTTTGAATTTTTAAACTATTGGTAAAAAGTAGACAACAAAAGAAGAAATTTTCTTTTCTTTCTTTTTTTTTTTTTTAAAAAAAACTAAAACTTCTTTGGTAACTATTCAGTTTTTGTTTTTTGTTTTTGAAAAGTTAGTCTATAGACGATTTTTCCACCTCCAAATTTTTTCATTCATTATCTACATTTACCAATGATTAAAAAATCAAACCAAATTTTGAAAACTAAAAAAAATTAATTTTTGTTTTTGAAATTTATACATAAAGGTTGAGAGTGTTTTTTTGGACCTCAAAAATTCGAATTGATTGGGTTGACATCCAAAAGATCCAAATAAAGTATCAAACCCGACACAACTCTTAAAATTTAGATTGGATTGGGTTGTCGGATTATAATTTATTTTTTAAAATTAATTTAAAATACATAAATTTATCTAACATATGACTAAAAATTAAAATCTCATAAAATTTAAAAATTAAATATAAAATATTTATGATATTTATTACAAATTTTGAACAAAGATAAAGTTCATAACCATTTTAAAAGAAAAACTATTAAAATAATAATAATAAAAAAAATTCAATCTTTTAATAAAAGAGAGATACATATATATATATATTCATTTTATTATGGTAAAAATCATTATAAAGATGTATGACGTTGTAAAATTTGCAGGCATCACTATTGGGAGAAGCGATCACCGGAAAGGGAATTCTCGCACAACTGAACTTGGAAACTGGAGTTCCGATCTACGAAGCGGAGCCTCTTCTTCTCTTCTTCATTTTATTCACTCTTCTCGGAGCCATCGGAGCCCTAGGAGACCGTGGAAAATTCATCGACGATCCAGAACCCGCCACCGGATTGGAACGTGCAGTCATCCCTCCCGGAAAGAACTTCAGATCGGCGCTAGGTCTCAAAGAAGGAGGTAAATTACACCACAATCGACTTACTCCATTCTTCAATTTAAATCTCCATAACTCAAATATTGACAACGGCTCTGTTTTGTTGAAGGTCCGTTGTTCGGATTCACGAAGGCAAATGAACTGTTCGTCGGAAGATTGGCGCAGCTAGGGTTTGCGTTTTCGCTGATCGGAGAGATTATTACAGGAAAAGGAGCGTTGGCGCAGTTGAATATCGAGACGGGAGTGCCGATTAATGAGATCGAGCCCCTGGTTTTGTTGAATGTTGTGTTCTTCTTCATTGCTGCTGTGAATCCTGGAACTGGTAAATTCGTAACCGATGAAGAAGACGATGAATGAAGGAAGAGATGGATTATGCTTTTACTTTTCTCTGTACATGAACTTAGCAAATCCGCGTGTTCCTTCTCTTCGGGCTTGTGCTATTATAACAACATGTTTATTCTGTTTGAGCACCCAAAAAAACAACGAAATCATGTGAAGTTTAGGAAAATATGAGTCTTTTTTTGCTATTTAATATGCTGTTACTTTTTCTGACCTTTTTAGAGTACATGTCAATTACTATTTCTCTATTTCATACCATTTTCTTAAAAAAAAAAAAAAAAAAAATTTAAACATTTTGCTCAATTTATGAACATAGTTGAAAAGAATATGAAAAAATGTATAAAAACAAAGGGTCATTTAGCTAATTTGGCTAATAATTTTCTTTTATCTCTTAAGTATTTTTATCAGCTGATAATTAATATTAATAATCCTGAAATTCATTTTACTAGTATATGAGCTTGCTCCACAGATGTATTAGAAATGATACCTTGGGGCGGATGTAAAGCTAAGCAAATAGTTTCGGCTCCAAGAATATAAGACTGTGTTGGTTATAAGAGATGTGAATCTGCCTGTCTGATGGATTTCTTAAGTGTTCGCATTTATTTATGGCATGAAACAACTCGAAGTATGGGTCTAGCTTACTGATACGTTCTTTAAAAGCCCTTGAATCCGGAACTTTATTGTTAATTGAGGAAACATAAAACATTGAAAAGCGCAAGCTAATGCCGAATGAGCGATAAGTTTAATATGAACATAAATTTTCTCTTTCAAAATCATCAATAAAGTAGGCCAAATCACTGGCAAAGTATAAAAGATTCAATAACATCTCAACACATATTAGTAAAACAATGACATGATCATATCTCATAGAAAGCACATTATAAAGCATTAAAGAGTTATCAGAAAACCTCACCAACTCTGTGCCCAAATACTCGTTTACAACGGTAGGTTACTCTAGACAAAGAATGCACTTCGCGATGTAAACTAAATAACAAGGTCATACGTGCACTTTGAGCTGCCTCCGAGGCTAAACATAAATCCACACCACAGGCCCAGGTTACTCTGGACTCCCTGGTATACTTTGGTCACATCTGACCCCGGTAGCCCCCTGATCGCTTGAGCGGTACTACCATCAACATTCTTGAATTCACCATCAATAATTTTTCATATAAAACCATACAAATCACGATAATGTAAATCAAGTTTCAAATTACCTTTATAAATCTAGATCGTATAAAACCAATGAGAATTCATAAATCATGATTCAAATATTTTTGAAATAATAGTAAAGTTAAACAGATCATGCCACCACATTTCATAAATCATAACATACTATCAAACATATATACTTTTTATATCAAAACATTAAAAAATAAACCACTCACAGTCATGGCACAAGTTCCTTGGTTTATAAGCCCTCCCGATCTCAATTTGACATGAAATAAAGTCTCAAGGTTATTGGACACTCACAAGAGATTAAATTAACCCTAAACAACCCTTAGTGATTCATTGTGACTCATTGAACTCAATTTAACTCCTAAACACTCACATATTGCTTCTTAAGTCATTTTTTTCTCAAATTATCCAAAATGGACCAAAAATCACTTTAACATAAAAAATTTTTTTATTCATTTTATGGTCAAAATATCAAGAAAATCCCGACTGGGCTTAAAAAATGCTTACTGACACCCAAAATGCTAAAAAACACGCAAATGGACACTAAAAATAGGTGTGGGTGTGGGGCCCTGGGAATGGCGAGGCACGCGTGGACATGAGGGAGGTGGACGGGAGACGTGAAGCGCGTGGGTGGATGGTCGGACGGGCGTGTACGACTGGCCTGGGGGGTCGCTAGCAGCTTCCTCACCCAGTGAATTTCCTGCTGCAACTCGATTTTTCAAAGCTTTAGAACACCATCTTCAATTCAAATAAACTTCAAATAAATTTTATGGAACTCAAGAGGGACTTTTAAATTAGCTTACAAAAAAAATTGGGCACCAAAATCCTCCTCTAAGTGCCTTGAAAACTCCTTCAAAATAGCAAACTCATATTTACTCAATTTTCAGACAACCTATGTTTCCTTCAAGTTTTCTTAACCTTCTTGATCTCAAATCATTTCGGCAACCCTAGGGTGTCTTCTACACTCAATTAGCTTTCATTTGGTTCAAAAATTACGAAAATAGCATAGGTAAATTGGAAGAACTAGCGTTCCAAAAATATCATTCATATGCTGCAAAAAATTGTCTTTTCTTCATCCAATAAATTTGAGTCAACTAGCTACTTGCTTGTCCTATGTGGATTCTTCTCATTTTTCCTTATCCTTTTCATCCCTAATTAAGTTTATCGAGTTAAATTAACTTATAAATTTAGAAAATTAATTTTAAAATATTTTTCAACCTAAACACTCATTTTCACTCTCGACCTACTTGTTTTTTCTACCAAGTTTTATTCTTTCTTTCTTTCTAATACTTAGCTAATCACAACTCATACTCAATTGCTTCAACGATCGATACTGCTACTACGTTACAAAATAAATAAAAATGAACTTGCACTTGTAAAGTAATTTCAAACCACTAACTTCAACATTTAGCAACAAAACATGCTTAGGTCATATATTCAATGCGATTCATTTAAGTAAATTCTAAACTCACTTATTTAAGTTCATCCCAAGCATAAACAAATGGAAAAAGAGCAAGGGCTTACAACTATTCTACTCATTTGAAATTTTTTTTTACCATTTTTTACAAATCAAACTTCTTTAAATGTGTTGTTACTCTTGTAAGCCCTCTAAGGACATTTGTCCACTAAGTGTAGTTAATGAGTATGCAATTAATATGTTAGAGTTAGTAAGTTTGTGCTTGGAGTATGAAATTTTAATATAAAGTTTTCCAATAATTGCAAAAAACATATTAAATATGAGAGGATGAAGTTAGTTAATTGATGTGAAAAGTGGAGATAGAAAGATGGAATTTCTTAATAAATCTGAAAAGTAAAATAAGATGAAAATATAAAGTTATTATAAATGTGCAAACTTGCTTACTCTTGAAATTGTTGAGTTGTTTTTACCAACAAAGTTAGTAGTGTTTGGTACGGAGATGGAACGTAAAAATTGAGAAGTATGGACTTGTAAAATCCAATTCTTGTTTGGCTTAAGGAGTTGATAGATCCTACTACTAAGAAAACATCAATTTTATAGATTTATAGACCACATAATTGCTTAGGCCTGTTTTATAATCATTTTGATTTAAGTTGTCTGTTTATTAAAATTAAGCTTAAAAATATCTCTTCCAACTCTAAATCTCTTGCTTTGATATCTACTTTTTACCGATATTTTAAAAAATCAGTCAAAATTTATCTTATCAACTACTAAGAAAACATCAACTCAATATCTTATCAACTATTTACACCGTGGGCCTATGAGTTTATAGACTTCATAATTGCTTAGTCCCATTTGGTAATCATTTTGTTTTAAGTCTTTGGTTTTTTAAAATTAAGCCTATAAATACCTCTTCTACCTCTAAATCTCTTGCTTTGATATCTACTTTTTATCCACATTTTTAAAAACCATGTCAAAATTTGAAAACTAGTCCTCATCTGGTAACAATTTTGTTTTTTGTTTTTTTATTTTGGAAAGTTAAACCTATTTTCTCCATATATTTTAGAATGATATGCATCTTTCTTGAGAATGATAGTTGGATTTTTAGTTAAATTCTAAAAATAAAAATAACTTTTTAAAATTATTTTTTTTAATTTTTAAAATTTGACTTGATATTTTAAACTAATATCCGTAGACCTAATTTTCAAAAGAAAAAAAAAAAGCGGGATTTTAAACTTCACTATTTCACAACCACCCCATTCCGTTCCCCCCAATTTCCTACCAATAACAAAGAAAAGAATTCCCAATTCCCTTTCGTGCGTGTTATTTGACTTCGATAACTGATTATCTGAACCTTCAACTTCGCAGTTATGCGACAGCTTCCTGAGATCGAAGCATTTTAGCATAAGCTATGCTTGTACAACAAAATCGAGGATAAGAAAATCTTTTAAGCATCTCTTTCTTCATAAATTCATGGCCGTCGAAGCCTCCATTGAATGCGCTGAAAGAAAATGGAGAATTTAACGATCGTGAATGGCGGTCATGCTCGACTCGCAGAGTTCACCTCTACTCCGTTTACGTCTACAGGTTCTCTCTCTCTCTGAAGATTGATTGCTTTTTAATCTTTCCAAATAATTTGGTTTCTGATAATAGCATTCCCTGTTTCGCTGGTAGGGTTAGGGTTAGGAATTTGGAATTATGTTATTCTCTGATGGTTAATTTATTCTCAGTGGATGTCAATATCCAAATCATGTTTGAATAAGTGGGTTGCCTATCAGATATTTTAATCTAGAACTTCAATTATAGGATGATGTAGATGGGGGAGTTGTTTGGTGGCCATTCAAACTGTGAACAATTACAAATTACTAACACAATCCATGTCTTCTTGAAGTTCATTTTACCATAATACGAAATGCTTCGAGTATTTTATCTGTTCATGGGTTGCTTTCACGCAACCCAATCGAGGTCGATGAGTAGTTATGTTTTAGTAACTTAGGCCCATGTTACCAGCTGAAGCTTGGACTATCTGCTTTTATATCCGACTCATTCAGGCCCAAATTGTTACCTTTTCTCTTTATATCCGAATCACGATATTGTTTGTTCAATGTTTAGGCACAATCAAATACATGGTAATATTTGATTCCAATCACATGCAGGCATTTGACCCTGTTTCTAGTAAAAATTAGCCATTAATGTGTTACCGAGCAATTATTTAGTACATTTAAGTTTTGTTGGCCAATCGACAACCTTTTAGAATCCTTGGTTTTTAAAATCTGCGGTGTTAAAAGATTACTCTATGAATGGTACATTCATCATGTTAGAAGATTATTGTATGAAATTGAAAGAAATAGTCATGGACTTATTTTTGCCTGTCCTGGCCAAGAAATCCCGTTGGTTTAGGGAGGGTTGGTCTGGACTCTCGAGAAAGAATTGAAGTGTCGAATTGTTTTTTCCTTGTGACTTTATTCAACTCAGAACCAAAAATATAAGTTCGTAAGCTATGATAAATTTAGTCTCGAAATTGGAATCAAAAGCTGCAACAGCAACGATATACAACTCCTGTTGGAGTTGAACTAGTAAAAAGTTCATATTGCTATATTCTTCTTCCATTCTCTTTTGATTTTGATTCTTAGACAATAATATTTTCCCATTACATTTAATTTGAGATACTCTGTCTCTCTCTATCTCTCTCTCTCTCTCACAGTACGGTTAGTCGTGGCTACATTTGGGTTTTATGGTAGATTACCAGAAAACTGTAGAAAGTAAATAGTATTAATAGTTTATGTAGAAAAGAAAATTACCCAAGATGATGCCTGAACTTTTATTTTCATAAGTTCTGTTTATAACAAGTTTGATCGTGGTAATATTTATGAGTTATGACCTTATTGCAATTTAGTAGTCTTCCACTGTCTATCTGACATTGTCGACTTTGAACAGTTGGATTTAAGCTTATGTAGTTCTATTTTTAGGCTCATCTACTTCATCATAAATTCAAGTATTCTATACTTCTCCACTTGTAACCAAAAAAACTTAAACAGTTTGTTGAAATTTTTTGCATCTAATTTATCAAGTCTAGAGAAACATACCAACCTCAAGATACAACATACCTCCCTGTGGATATTCCCAAGCTTCGTAACATATTCTGTGATGTTCAACCGCCAAAGTTTGAAGAAGGGAGCCCAACAAGAACAAGTTTCAGAAACAACTCTTTCATCTTCATCAATCAGGCAAAAAACCACTAATACAGGTGAGAGTCAACATAATGAATCATTAGAATCTGTACAGGACAGACTTCCATGTTTCTCCATCATTTCTGTTCTGGAAACTGTTTATTGACAGTGAAGGAGTTGATACAATTATTGAACAGATCTTGTTTTATTTTTAATAGAAAACTCAAAAAATAAAAGCAACGAAGAGAGTTGCAGAAACGGATGGAAGAAGGAATGAGTGTCGGTTTCTCAAAGATGCATGTGGGCAGACACTTTGAATTGTTCAATCACTCATTATTTCTTTCCACCATATTTCTCTGTCTAGTTTGATACGTGTCCTAAGTTGTGTCTTTTACACACCCACATGAAAGAGGCTCCATGTCTTTTATTTTGTATTCTCAGCCCACCATAATTTCTGGGGATTTTTTTTTTTTCTGGGTCGGTGAGGTAAAACTGGTCTCATCAGTCATCACATCTGAACAGAAAAAGAAATTTAGAAGAACCTAAGATCTTTCCCAATGGTCGTTTTATATAAATAAAGGGGTTCCTCTAAGTACTGTATTCCATGTAAATTTGCCTAATATTCTGAGATATGAAAACAATACTTATTTCAAGTTTTCACCTTTACAAATAATCTGCGTGTCCAATTTGATCTAAAATGGGATGAGTCGTGAGTGACATGTAAAGGCGATTGGAAAAAATAACAGTAACCCACATTTAAAATTGGTAAAATTGGCGAGTACGCCTTTAGAATATTTCACTTTACACTTTTTCAAAAATAAATAATTAATGACTAATACTTTTATTTTTTCTTTCCTCTCCCCTCTTTCTGAATTCTTTTGAAATATAAAAATATGTTAAAAGTGAGAAAAGAGAAGCAACCACATTGATGGAACATCTTATACTAGTTCGTTAGGACAACAAATTTTCCAACATAACTTTACAATGACTTGATATTGTTCATTTAGATATAAACTCTCATAACTTTGCTTTTAGTTCCATCTTAAATGCCTTGTACAAATATTGTTTCATTTATATACTATGGATCTTCCTTTTATTTAGCTAGTGTGGGACTTTGGTCACACTCTAATACTCATCCCCTCGAACGAAGAAGCACCCAAGCTTCCTCGTAAATAGTCATCCACTTGTGTTTACTCTCAGGTAATCACTTTTAACCAGGCCAACTCTTTATTAGAACTCATTCTCTATCCGATTAGACTCAACCATGAATCATAATACTGTCATTGTGACACATCGACACAACTAAGTGTAAGGAGCATGATTTTTATACCACTTTTTAGAGACAATGAATCCTCCAATATATCTCCATAATGATATGATATTGTCCACTTTGAACATAAGGTCCCATGACTTTGATTTTTTATTTCACCCAAAAGGCCTCATATAATTGGAGATAGTTATTCTCACTTTATATGTCGTGGATCTTTCTCTTGTTTAGCTAATGTAAGACTTTGATCACACTCAGTATCAATCGTAATTTGGGTTTTGAATATATTATATGTTTAACCTCTCTCATATAATTAGAAAAAATTCTGTTCATTCACTAGTATCTTCTCTCTTTCTTCTTTCTCTCTTTCTCTCTCTCTTTTATGTCTTCTCCTCTGTTGAATGCATCAGTCATTTATTATTTGTTTCAAATGAAAAGGGATAAAACTTATTGTGTGAAGCCATGGATCAAAGGTGCTTTTGTATTATCGTTTTATGGATTCAGGAGGGGGAAAATGATAGAATTTTAACTACTCGTTTTCCAGGAAATTCACTTTAGGGAAATTGTTTGTGAAAGGGAAAATGAACAATGAACTAGAGCCTAAACATTAAAGAGTGCAGCAACCATTGTTGGGAGACAATATAGGAAATGGAGCCATAGAGAGATAGAGATAACTACAAGGGAGGGGATTGAAAGCCAAGATACATGTGAGCTCAGTTGTTGGAAGGGAACGGTGTGTGTATGAGAGAGAAGAGGGGAAAAAAGGAGGTGAGAAATGAGGGAAAGTACAGACAAAGACCAACCAAAGTTAAGTGTATAAAGGCTATTATTCATCGAAAATCCTCTTTTGGCTATGGAAGAATTTCACTGTTTGTAGATTGTGTGACCCAAAATAAGATGCTTATCTAAAGTTAGTTTGACTTGGAAGGAGTGGCATGTGAAAGCAAGCTCTTTCTCTTGTAACCAAAGCTTCTTCACTTTGTATCTTAGCACCAATTTCACTTCACTTGGTATGTAATATTTTGGTGGAACAAAGGTGCAGAGGGGTCCTCATTTTCCCTTCCTCCATACACTATGTTTCAGGTCATATATTTTTTTCCTTTTTCCCTATCTACCTCCCAGGAAAGAGAGAGGGAGATGGTTAGATACAGGTATCCATCAAAAATATTGAGTTGTGTGGGTGGAAGATGTAATATCTAACCAACCCTCAGCTTCAGTATGCACTTTCTAAGGATAAAATTGTCTTATTATTCTTATAGTTCCATCCATACTTTTTTTTCCGTTTAGGTATGTATCTTCAATCAAAAGGCTAAAAATTTGAGTCTTCCAATTTCATTCCTGAAACCCAACAAAGAAAGAAGGGGAAAAAGAAAAAAAAAAACATTTCTTTTCCTCAAATTGGTGACCTAATTTGGCCAATTTTCTATGATTAATATTATCTTCGAGCATGATACGTATGCCTTCTTTAACATGACACTCACACCTAAACTTTAAAGAATAACCCACTTTATCAATAAATAATCATATTCATCACTATTTGATGTCTTTTTTAACAGTTTTTTCTATTCAGTTTGATTATATTTATTTATTTATTTATTGCAAATTGCAAAATCACCTTTCACGTATTACATAGTTGCAATTATACCTACATCCTCAACTTATACTAATATTAAAATTGGACCCTCAAACTTACATGATTATAAAAACTGGACTCTCAAACATTTAATGGTAAAAATTGGATACTCAAATTTGTGCCTATGTTAAAATTGAGCCCCTATGTTTGTAAATTGTAGAAATTTGATCAATAAACATTTTCTTTGTATTTTAAAATTTTGATTTTTGAAACTAAATGTTCACGGGTCAAATTTCTACAACAAATCTACAAATTTAAGGGCTCAATTTTAGTAATATATAAGTTTGAGTGTTCAGTTTTTACTATTAATTACTTGGGAGTCCAATTTCTATAATTATATAAATTTAAAGGCTCAATTTAAACATTTATATTAGTTCAAGGACCCATCTTTTACCATTGAAAGTTTGAGATGCAATTACAACTTACGTGGGTTTTTTCATTTTGTCCTAATTTTTTTTAGGAAAAAACCCTTTTCCTTCGTGCTTTTTTTCCTCCAATGAAAATTATCAAACAAGTCTTAAACTATATATATTTTTTGAGCTCGAGTTGTTATAGATAGCTGGTTTTGCAACAATAATAAAATCATAAAAATTGAAATTTAGAAAATGAAAATGCATGCATAATTTGGTTCATACACCGCTGAAAATGTTTAATCAGCGGCGTTGATGTTGGTTTTTGGTTGATGAAGTTGGGTGAAGATTCATGTCTTGTCATTTTCGTCCGCGCCACAATGAGCTTTTCTTTCCTGGACCTCAACTTTGTGGTCCTTTTTCCAAATCAATGGTCCTCTCAAGAGAGGGCAATTGTGACAAATTGCCTTTGTCAAGGACCCTGCTAAAAGATGTAGCCTCTGCCTTATTCTAATCTTCCCACATGCACTCAGACTTTAGCTCATGGGAAGAGAATATCTAGGCTGGTGAGATTATGTCTTGTTTTTATTTTGTTTGTCTTTATAGATGGTCTATTTTTTTGGCATAAGTACCATCGCTCTCTTAAGTTATATACAATACAATAACAAGATATTTGATTTGTTCTACATATAATTCCAAAGATAATTCTTTTCTAATACAATTATCATGGTTTGAAAGATTTATATATGCATGTAACGACTCTTTTATGGTTCAAAATTTGAAGCACTAAGACAACTATAGGCCAAATTAGAGCAGTGTAGCTACGGGCCCCTCTTGCTCCAATGTTTCCCACGAATGGGAAAATTCCTTCTTCAGTTGTTTTATTTAATTGCAGTGTTTGATACTCAAGCATTCTACTTCTACATAAGAGAAAAAAAAATAAGAGATATATTTCAAGCACATTACAGAAGTTCATTTACACTCATAAATTCTTTAACCAAAAAAGAAAAAAGAGTAGTTGATTTGATTCAAATCTTTATACAAATCACATTTGAATTCCAGTCCACGCATAGATATTTTCTTCTGTCTACTCAGTGTTTCTTGACCTTGTCAGAGTTCTTATCCAGCCTTTCCTTGTCTTACCTCCTTCCACGTGGCAGACTGTCCCTTTGTTGGACCTTTTCCTTCTGATGAGCTGGAAGAGGTGGCCAATCCGCTTCCGCCACCTAAGCGAGGCACGGGTCTTGCCGTGTTCTATCACAGTCTTGGTCTCCTTGGAGTCTTTAGTCAAGTGGTGATTCCATGACAGGCTGCAGTTTTCCAGGTACACCTCTGATACCTTGTTCTCTTCCCACGACCCAACTCCATTTTTCCCAAAGTTGATTGAGATGAATGAGTCTACATTTTTTTTTTTTTGAGTGGGCCCCCATAAGAAATTAAAAACTTCAAAAAATAAATTCAAACACACAATATCTCTCAAACAAATATACAATTAACTAATATTAAAAGACAGAAAACTTGAAAGATACTCGTCAGTGACTCAGTGTTGTCCAGAACTTCTGTTTTGTTTTCCTTGCCCTACCCACCACTTTGTTTCAGATTTTTTACCACAAAATTTTGTCTAGTTTCTGCCTAATCTTTGAGATTACAGAACCTGTCTACTCTGATTCTCTGTAATAATTCCAACAATTCAAACTTGAACTTTTCCTAACTGTTGCTAAACAGTCTCCTCCACCGTTTACTTACTCTGTTTCTTTTTTATTCCTGTACTTTCTGTGTTTCTGACACTGCCCCTTTCTGCCAAGCCACTCATTTACCATTCCACCGTTTTTCCTTTTCCTTGTTTTGATTTCATTTAACTCATTTTAAACTCTCCTCTGAATACCTCATATTCCATCCTCATGGAATAGAGAAACAGATACACAACCACAAACCCATTAATGATTTTCTTCCTTTTTACCAGTTCTTATATCACACAGCTGAAAATGCCAAGGAACGATAATTTTCTTCATGATTATGAGATTTTGAAACTAGGAAAAAGGATGTATGATTTTCTTCATGATTCTGATATATATAATCGCAAAGCTGAAAAAGGATAAAATGCATATTAAAGCTGAATATAGGGACTACCTTCTTGACTGGTGGAGGCTTCATCGTCGGAATTTTCCGGCTTCCAATGCCGGAATTCGAGACGGCTAATGAAAGAGCTAAAAGCAAAGATCTTGGAGAGGTTAATGGGAGTTTTCCGGCAGCTTCGAGCTGAAGAGTGGTGGCGGCCTCGTCTGGACGCCAAAATAAGAAGCCTCTCATTTAAGCACAAAGCGCAGACGCCCACCACTTTTTCTTTGGGATGGAAGTAACAGAAGTTTGGATCTCTGTACACATTCATGCTTGATTGGAAGGCAAGAAAGTCGAGACTAAAAAATATAAGGTAAAAGGAGAGAAAAATGAGGGGTTGGAAGTGCGTTTGGTGTTGGTCATTTATAGTATAGTAAAAGAAAGATATGCAGCAAAGTAGGTCTTGGACTTGGCCCCTTTAGCTAGTAAATTTTGACCCAACCCCACCAAGGGCAAGGGCTTGATAAAGATTGGAAAAAAAAAAAAAAAAAAAAAAAAAAAAAAAAGAAAAGGAAAAAAGAAGACATTTTGGCCCACAAAGGTTGATTTCTTTTAGATAGGCCATGTTGCGAACATTTAACTTCAACTCCTCTACTTTCATGTCAATAGAAAAGGATCAGATTTTTCTTCCACTAGAAACTTCTTTGTTTCTGGCTTTTCCCTTAAGCTCCCCTAACTAATAATATGTCTTTTGATAGTTTAGGGTATTCAAAAATAGTCCAAAGCAAGCTCAAAAGCTTTACCAAAAGTTGTTATAAAGCCAAATTAGTTGTCTTGTGCCAAAATTATTAGGAACCATTTTGACTTGTGGTTTTAATAAATCTAGGTTAAGTTTGGATTTCTCAATCTATTTTCATGGTACAAAAGAATCGATTATTGAGACTTAGCTTTAAATAATATATATAGGATCTGTGGATTTGTTACTGTATTATTTTATGGTACAAGAAGTAGGTCCTATAAGTTTAGTTTTATGTAGTATGTTTGATTATAGATTCGTGATTTGAGATCAATAAATTCCTGTATCAAATAGACTGTATTTCTTTAACTTGAAGTATTCAAATCCAAACTCATGAGTCAAATGTCTCCATAGGTGACATTTTCGAGTTTTTGTAGTCGAACCTACATTTGAATTTGACATGTGAATTTACTTTTCTTAAATAATGTGATTCTCTCTTTTCTAATATGGAACTTTGATCGAATTTCCAACAGTCGTTCTCTCAAACAAAACCATTGAGTCTCTTCTCAAATATATTCATCTATCTGTCTACTACTATTCGAGCAGAGTCTTAATCTCCATGCACACATGTTTATTAGATAGAGCTTAACTACGAATCTTTTGCATGACTAAGTCATAGAGACAAACTGCTTATTTGCTCGACTCCTAGCTAGAATTCGATATGGCTAAGTTTGAGACATGATTCTTATACCATTTTTTAAGGGCAATGGACCCTTGAGATTTCCTCATAGTACAACCTTGTCCACTTTAAGTATATGTTCTCATAAAATTTGTTTTTGATTTCATTAAAAAGGTTGGATACTATCATAGTTGTCTTTTGTGGATCTATTCCTTTCCTAATCAATTTGGGTCTTTTGGTCGCATTTATATAAATTAAAATCTCGAACTTCTAAAACCCAACTATGACAATATATGGACTTGCAGTAGGATTAGCTAGATTGTCCATGACTCTACTAGGTCTCTTGTCCTCGCAGGTTGTGAGAATGTGAGATGGACTATCAAGAACCTCGAAGCCCTCACAGTGATGAAAGGTCTCTTAGATCTTTTTGTTTGGGTTGATGTTTCTTCTTCTCTCCCGATGATTATCGAGTCTGATTGCGCGGATCTTGTTGATGCTGTGAATCATTTGGGCGGCGACCTTTCTGAGTTGAGTTGTTAAGTTGAGGGAGATTATCTAGATTGCCTGGGTTGTGTCTTTCACTGGTGTTCATGAGTTTGTGCGGGTTGGGATTCTAATTTATAACCTGTTTGGTGTTATTTATGAGGAGGCTTGTGTACTAAGACTTTGGGTAGTTTGTTTTAATACTTTGTTTCCTTAATGTATTTATTAAAAAAAAAAAAGCCAAAATATGCGCTTACTTCTTCTGCATACCTAACAACCAAAGCATAAATTAACCTTGACCTTTTTCCTCCTTTGCCAATGGGTTTGAGTTTTAATATCAACCAAAGCATACCTATCATCAACTTGGGTCTGCATAAGTGGTTACTTTTGTTTTAATACAAAACAAGCTTCTAACCCTCATCAAAATCATGGTTGAAGCACCTACAACAAACTCCAACGTAGCTGATTGAAGCAGAATTTTCTAAAAGCTCTTAAAGCAATATGGGCACTGGAATCCCGATTATAAAAAAAGTGAAGGAAAAACTTGTGGGTGGCTCACAAGTCACAAGGGCTGTGCTGATCCACTAAACTGGGTGGGCGATGGAAGCACTCGTGGGATGAAACGAGAAAAAAGAGGGCAATACGATAAAGAATAATAATGGGAACAAATGAATGGGAAGGAGGAGAATGCAAATGTGGGCTGCCTATTCTTTTTTTTTTAAAAAAAAGGTAGAGAAATCTGCCAATTAAAAGGCTTAAAAAAGCAAAAGGAAAGAGAGAAAGTAATGGCCATATCCACATGGGAAGAGAGAGAGGCTCTGTTTCTAAGTAAGGTTGGGTAGGTACGCGTCATCATCATCAACCAGAATGGTAATGGGTTTCTTATAGTTATTATATGGTTCGAGTCTCGTGGAGGTGGACCGTTTGATTTCTTCCTTCCAAGCTCTTCGGTCTATTTCCTACTACTCTTTGGAGATCTAGTTTCAAGGATCAAACTGCTTTTTCTCAAGCTCCCTTCTTTTCTATTATTGTGCAAATTTGATAAACATTTTTGTACCCAAAAAGGAGATGTTTATAGAAAAAGGTTGACAGTCTAATAATAAACTTAAAAAGGGTCCAAAACATGTTTATTCAACTTCCAATAATAGTCACATGCACCGTCAATTATCTGAAACCTACACTTGAAAGCTGAGTTTGTTCCTCCATTGGTTATGATTCTATTGATAAAATTGAATCAAACTTTAAATCTCTTGGGCCGTCGCTGATCTAAACTTGAATTCAGAATGCGATTTTTTTCTTTCTAGTGATCTTTACTTTTCTTTTAGTGGTCCATTAGGCCCCATGTCGATAAAGGAGAAAGGGCGCCCTCTGGGAGCCCAAGGTCGAGCTTCTCAGCTCGACTGACTACCCGATGTAGAATTCATCCCCAAGATGGCCTACAAGTGAAGTCTGAGGCTAATCAAGTCTTCTCCATTGATAACTCTAACTCATTGTAAAGGTCTTGACATTGGTCTTAAGGCAGCTCACTCCCCATTTAAGGAACGGAACTTAATTTCTTTTTAGCTTGACACCACTTTGATCTGCATACTAACTTAAAGTTAGAATATGTTGGACAAAGCACCACACCTATGTAAGATCCCTCTTCTATAGAGCTACTCAAATCAAGACCTCCACTTGACCTTCAATATCTGACTTAACCTATCCATATTGATGAATTAATCTATTAGTTTTAGTTAAAATAAAGGGCTAGTTGCACAAATAAAAATTACCACATTCAAAATAATAAAAGATGTAGCACAAGGATAAATATATTAGAGATATGACACAAAATTAGTGCTAGATTGGTAAATGACTAAAGTCCTTCCTCAAATTGAAAACTATCCGTTATAAGTGATAACCACTAATAGGTACTATCAGTTACTATCATTGGTAGATGCTATCTGTGATAACTTTCCATTTGAGAAATATTGATACAACATTGAAATAGTAATACTTAAAATATTAACTTTCAATCTGCTATAAGTTATCAATGATACAATTTTATCAATTAGAATCAAACTTAAAATATTAACACTTAAGGCTATAAGTGGCTATCAATGATAAGCTTTTATATGTAGCTGACAACTTTGAAAGGAAACTATCAACTTTCAAAAATTAACATGAGCTATAAGTGATAAGAGTCTATTAATGAAAGATTTATAAGTGACTATCGTTGATAGCTTTTATCATTGATAGAAGTCATATCACCAATATCATTAATTCAATTGATATATACTTAAGTCATATCACTGATATATGAATATCACTCATAACTTCTATTAGTAGTTATCATTGATAGTTTCTATCAGTGGCTATCATCAATAACTTTTAGCAGTGATTATCAGTGATAGACTTTCATCAAATAGAATTGGCTTTTATATCATTGACATCATTGATATATGGATATCACCTAAGTTCTATCACCGATATCACTAATATCACTTATATTATGGAATGATAGCTTCTATCACTGATAATATGCTATTAGAGATAACTTTTATCATTCCTTTTTACTATCAAATAACATGCTATCATTGATAGTTTCTATCACTAATAACATGCTACTAGTGATAACTCCTACGCATCCCACTTACACTTTAGTTCGAGATTCAACTTTGATAATTAAATTCACCAAGTTAGCTATCAATCATAAACTTCTATAAATAGTTATTAACTGTGAAAGAAAATCATCAAAAGACTAAGACCTTGTTTTATAACCATTTAGTTTTCGGGATTTGTTTTTGAAAATTAAGCCTATAATGTTAGAGTATATCAACAAGCAGCGGAAGCAACAAGGATCAATAAGCATTCTGATTCATTAATTTTGGCAGTAACTAAAACATGCTAACATAATAACAAGAGGGTTTCAAGTCATACCTTTGTAGAACTTCTTGAAATCTTGATTCTCAGCTGCAAACTTCTCCAAATCTTGCGTAGACCACCTCAAGATCTTTCCCTCTATTCTCTTGGAGCTTTAGATTGAGTTGTTCGACTCAAAATAAGCTTGAATGAAAAGAAATTGGAGAACTCACTACTAAAACCCACTTGAAGAACAACTTCTTCAACCCGAATTTTTCAGCAAAAATTCTATAGATGCATGCCTCAATTCTACTCCAATCTTCTTTATTTATTGCAGGCCTTTCTTGCAAAGAAGATGGTTGCATGAGATGCAACTCATGCTTGGAGCTATTGAAGCAAAATGAATTGGGTGTGAGCTAGTTGAAGGTATTATTGGGAAATACCATAATTCCATTTTGTGTTTCAAACTTTTCAAATTTTACCAAAATGATTTCAAAAACCAATTTGATTTCTAAAATTGAAAAAATTATTAATTTTGCAAAATTAATTTTTCTAATAAAATTAATAAATAATTATTTAAACAATTTAATTAATTCAAATTAATTTAATATCAAATATTAAATTAATTTTACACAATTCCACCTTCATATATTTAAATCATATTTAAATATTAACTCTCCTATTCCGTTTAATTCTTAAAATTAAACGTATAATTATATCTCATATAATTACTAATTCCCTTAATTCTAATTTGAACGTTTCAAATTAACTTATCACGCTATTCTAAAGCTAATCCATTTACGAGCTAGTAGGGGGATCTCGCTAACCTATAGATCGTGGGCCCCAATGATCCGAGATTAATTGGCTAAACTCGTTACACCGAATTAACCCCATTTGTTAACGAAGTCGACCCTTCACGTTTCAAATTAAGCCCATAGTTGAACTCCCCTCATTGTAGATATATTATGTTCACATGATTTAACCATAATTAGTAAGTCGACCTTTCACAGGTTGTTCGTAATAACGGCTGGGTCAAATGTCTAGTTTACCCTCGAGATTACGTCTTTTTTCTCAAATTCCTACTGATCCTCTAATGAACAACGGGTTTGTGATCCAATCACTAAACCAAATCTCTTTCAATCTAGTGAGAGGGTGGGGCCCCTTGTTCAAGACCTAGATCCAGTACTTGAGAGAACAATCTTTCTCTTATCCCTAAATCGGGTAGGCGTGAATTTCGTCTTACATCCTATGTCCCTAGCTATCTATTCGGTTTTACCTCTGAAATGGGAGGCTTATTGAGCCGGTGCTGTTGAGTTAACCCTCACCTATGCAAATCTAAGGACGATCCCGAATAAAAAGGAGTTCATAGTTAGCTCAGGATTAAGGTCAAGTTACTTAGGTCATCGCTTTGAAATAATCAGTCTTAAATAGTAAATAATGTTATAAAGTAAAAGTCACCGATTTCGTGGTCCAATCTTGTACAAACCCATTTGCACAGGACACTCTCACTCCTCATGTCATAACATGTACGAATTAGGATTATTTTGTTTGTAGTACTTTACAACTCTTTGTAACAACTACAGAGTAGACCGCATCCAATAGTGTTACAAAAAAAAAGTACCCAACCTTAATTATGTACTATAGATAATTTTTGCTCTTTACTCGAACTTGATCCATCTTAATGTCTCTACATAAAGTTCAAGTATTCATATAATAACCATGAATCTTAGTTTATTGGATTTATGTAGGATTGTATGAACAGCAGCGGAAGCACAAGGATCATCTAAGTATTCAAATTCACTAATTTTGGAATAATATAAAACATGCTTCTGCAGGAAAAATGGGTTTCAAGACATACCTCTTGTAGAACTCCTTCAAAGCTCCTTCTCCAGCTGCAATCTTCTCCATATCTTGTTGTAGACCACCTCAAGATCTTTCCCACTATCCTCTTGGTGTTCTAGATTGAGTTGTGGGACTCAAAACAAGCTTGAATCAAGGGATGAAGTAGAAAAGCTCACTACTGCAGCCTTGTTGAAGAACCATTCTTCAAACTAAATTTTCTCTCAAAATTCTATAGATTACATGCCCGATTTTCACTCCAATCTTTTCATTATATTGCAGATCAACATGCAAAGAGAAGAGCTACATGTGTTGCAGCTCATGTATGGAGAAGATAAGGCAAATATATTGCTTCATGTGTGAGCTAGTTCAAAGATGGATAATGGAAAAAACCATTTTTCCATTTAAGTGTTTTAGTTTTCCAATTTTTCAATTTTATCCAAAAATCAAATTTTGATTTAAAAAAATGATTTGATTTTAAAAATGAAAAATTAATTAATTTCATAAATAAATTAATTAATAAAATTTAATTAATTTAATATCAAATATTAAATTAATTTTAACACATATCCATCTTTATATATTTAGATCATATTTAAATATATAAATTCTCCTATTCCGTTTAATTCTAAAATTAAACATAATTATATCTCATATAATTATTAATTCCTTTAATTCTAATTTGAATTCCATTTGTTAACTAATGGGTCATTCCACTAAAGCTCATAGTTGCACTCCCCTCACTGTAGATATATTGTGTTCACATGATTTAACCATAATCAATAAGTCGATCCTTCACAGGTTGTTCGTAATAACAGCTGGGTCAAATATCTGTTTTACCCCTGAGATTATGTCTTATTCCTCAAGTCCCTACTAATCCTCTAATGAACAACTGGTTTGTGATCCAATCACAAAATCAAACTCTCTCAGCCCAGTGACAGGGTGGGTCCCCTTGTTCAATACCTGGATTCAGTACTGGAGAGAACAACCTTTCTCCTACCCCTAAATCGGGTAGGCGTGAACTCCGTCTTACATCTTATGTCCCCAACTATCTATCGAGTCTTACCCTTGAAATGGGAGTCTTATTTAGCCAACGTTGTTGAGCCAACCCTCAACTATGCAAGTCTAAGGGCAATCCCGAATAAATAGGAGTTCATAGTTAGCTCAGGATTAAGATCGAATTACCTAGGTCATCTAGGTGAAATAGTCAGTCTTAAACAATAAACAGCGTTATAAAGTAAGAGTGACTTATTTCTTGGTCTTTATCTTATGCAAACTAACCTCATTCATGTACCATAGATCATTTTGACTATTTACTCGAACCTGATCCACTCTTATGTCTCCACATAAAGTTCAAGTACTCATACAATAGTCATGGGTCTTAGTTTATTGGATTTAGACTTTCATATAATTTATGAGATCAATAACAAGTATATTGATTATAGAAAATGTTTAGCATTTTTCAAACTACGAGTTTTTAGGACATAAAACTCAACAATTTAGACTTTTATGTATGCAATTTATAAAATCAATAATAAGTTTATTGACTATAGAAAATGTTTGTTTTTTTAAAAACTGTGAGTTTTAGGACATAAAACCCAACATATAGACATTTCTTCCACCTTTAAATTTCATCATTTGTTATCTACCTTTTACCAATGATTTAAAAAGAAATTCAAATTTCAAAAATTAAAAAAAAAAAAAAAAAAAAAAAGTAGTTTTTTTATAAACTTCCTTTTGTTTTTGAAATTTGGCTAAGCATTCAACTATTGTACTTAATAAAGATGTAAAAACATTGTAAGAAATAGGAAGGAAATAAACTATTTTCAAAAACCAAAAATAAAAAACGAAATGGTTACCAAACAAGGCCTACGCTATTAATAATAGAAAACATTAGTTACTATCAATTTTGAAAGATTGACACTTAAAACTATCAGTAGCTATTAATTAAGAAACTTTTATCATAATTATCAATAATAGACTTTTATAGCTAACGGACTTATATTGCTCATATCTACCTAAGTTCAATATCAATGATACAGGAATATAACTCATATCCATCTAAGTTCTATCACTTTATTGATAATTGGTATTATCGATACACAAATTTTACGATATCTACCAAGTTCTATCACTGATTCACGCAGTTTGTTAGTGATAGAAACCCTATCACCAATAGACTAAGTCTTGATAGAAGTTTATTGGTGTTAAATTTCATACTTTTAAAATCCTAGAAGAAGTGACGTTCAAATTTCTCATTTCGTTTCTAAAAAGAATCTCAAATTCAAGAAATTGAGAAAAATAATTCTGTCAATTCCTTAGTCCGAAACCTAGTTTTCTCAGTTCTTTGTTCTTAATTAAAAAGTAAAAGTAAGCCATAAAAAAATTTAAAATAGAAAATTTGAAGATAGAAAATGAAAATTAACAACGAAAAAGAATGAAAATTTTAAAATAAAAGTAATGAAAAAAAAAAAAGTCAAATGGAAAATAAATAAATGGAGAACACACAACAAGAGAAGAGAAAAATTTCTTCTCATCTACAATAGGTAGATGACATGATACTGAGGCCTAGTTCTGCATAGGAACAAATGTAGTGAGGCCCAGTACTGAAATGGACAAAATCCACATCTTTCGGTATTGAGACCCTGACCCATAAATGTTCGTGACAGTAGTGTTTACTTCTACAAGATGTCCAACCATTTTTATTAATTAGTTTCAATTCCTTCTCCTTCTATATGCAATTCAAGACGGAACTTGTTTTTTCCTGGCAACATCGGATCTAGTTGTACACAATTGGTTTGAACTTTGAAGGTCTTAACACATTTTTATCTCTCATATGTTGATTTAGTGATCTCCAAGACATTAGCATTAGCACGTTGGTCAGTTCGTGCTCTTACATCAGTAAACATCCATATTTTATCACACCCTTCTTTCTCAATAACCAAAACAAACAAACAAATAAATCCTTCTTTTAACATCATTTTACTTATTCCGGGAACATTTCTTTGTAGAACACAAAACACAGTTTATTTAGATTTTATAAGGTTATAGTATTTAGTCTTTGTGTTTTGGGTTAGAGATCAAATTTCTTTTCAAAGGGGAAGTATGGAAAGTAGAGATCAAAATTAAATTTGGACCCTTGTGTAAATTAAGATAAGACTTGGTCACTCATTCGTTGTATACATGAAAATTCAGTAGAATTAACTAGATTAAAAAATTAGAAAGTATATGTCCAAGTAGCCAAAGTGAACTTGGCTGACTTAGTGGTATTGATGTATTCTATGATTGATTGAGGTTCAATCCTTCACCCACAATTGTTGTACTCAAAAGTATATGCAAATTGAAAATTTTGAATAACATCCCATATACTAACCGTCAATTAATTTTGGAAACGTAGATTTTTCTCATTTTCCAGTCCATTTTACCCTGCCCAAAAACCACTGTTTCCGGAACTGGAAAATGTAAATCAATAACCTTACACCACCATTTAATTAGGATCCAATCAAAATATGCACACACGCACGAGGAGGGAAAATGAGATGCTTCGCACGATTGAAAGACTCTTATTCAGGATTCTCATAGATCGTTAGGCTAAAAAGATGCAATTTCATATGGTTAATAACACAGGACGATGACAAGCTTGTTAGTTGGTTTTACAGATTGCAGTAGTCTGAAGGGTTATACTAATTAGATTACAATACAACTTACTTCCAATTGGTCAGGCTTAAGCTCTCCAATTTAAGCAATCACTAAGCAAGAAGCCAGAAATTTTTCTGCCATCTGGTGTTGATTACATACCCACCCATATCTCTGCTCTGCTTTCTAACTCCAATGGTCAAACACTCTACGTTGTTTATGCACTGTTCCACCAAATCTCCCGCCCCACCACTCCCACAAAAGCTGCAATCAATTCAGAAACCACATTTTAAGTTCAAATATGAGTTGAAAAATCCATTAATAAAGTGGGAATTTGTCTGTTAGATTAGATTAGATTAGATTCGATTCGACCCACCAGCTGAGAAAAGATGGCTTTCTCTGTCCCACAACCAGCACCGACACCTCTAGCTTCTTAACTTGGTTTATCACTGTGGCCAGCTTCGGTCCCTCTATTACCAGCACTTCCACCTCTACCTGAAAAATATCATATAGACCCTTGTATTACATTACTGAAAAACACATTATGCAGCTAATCATGTGGTTAAAATGGAAGTGGGATCTC
Organism: Benincasa hispida; assembly: GCF_009727055.1. NCBI lineage: Eukaryota > Viridiplantae > Streptophyta > Magnoliopsida > Cucurbitales > Cucurbitaceae > Benincasa > Benincasa hispida. The sequence continues at coordinate 48,393,433 of NC_052352.1, forward strand.
TGTTAGACACTGTAATAAAACATCCTTCGTCCCATTGTATAAGATCTGTTAAATCACCCATCGTACGAAAGCTTAAGTTGATGGTTAAGCTCCAACAAATAGAAAGAATTCAAATACATAACTTCCTACTCTAAACATGTTGAATCAAGAATGAACCCGAAAGCTTTATTTCTTTCTAGTAAAACTCTGGTTTGGGGATCAAACCATCGTCCTCTCTGAAGGAAAGGTATGCCAATTAAGCCAAAAGCTTATGCTGATGGACCATCGAAGATTTAATTATATGATCTGAGCAGCAAGGATGGAGCAAAAAAAAAAAAAAGGAAAAAGGAAAAAGAGGGGGGAGAATTGAATTGAATTCTGTACTAACCTCCGGTCTAGAAGCCTTGCAGAGAGAACCAAGAGAGTTAGCACAGAAAGAGGATGAGGAAGAAGAAGAATCTGCAGCAGAAGAAGAGTCGGTAGATGAGTTGGTAATGACATGAAGAAGAGTGAGAACATCGCCCTTGTTCGCCACATGAGTGAGAGCCCACATAGTTGCATGGTTAGATTGTGAAGTATTATCCACCACCACCATCACCCTCTTCCTTCTTGACATCCCACCGTTGTCGATCCCATACATGTTAACACCGCCCTCCATCTTCTGATTCCAACGATTCCCCTCACTGACACGCTCTTCACCTTCGCTTCTCCTAAACTCCCCACCCCACCTTCTCGAAGTTGATCTAGAACCCTCCCCCCTTCGACTTATCTGCCTCATAAACGATTCCGTACTTGGCATTTTCTCGAACACCTCGTCTACAACAGAACCAGACACAGAAATTAGTGGTTTAGATCTGTTTAATGGGTTATCAGGCAGGGATTGATGGATGGGACTGGGGCTTTTGCTTTCAAATTACAGGCTAAGTTAGGAGGAGCCTGTGTAATGCCATAACTTAGAAGTGTGTATAAAAACAGAGGTTAGAGTGTCACGGGAAGAGATGGGGGGGAAGGGCGTGGCTTTATTGAATAGCACACACATGGAACTGAAACACAATCACTGCTGTTTCAGTATGATGATGAAAGGTAAAGGATTCCCTCTCTATTCTCTCTCTTCTACCGAATTTTTTTTTCTTCTCTTTTGAATATTTCTTTTGGATCTGTTCTCCACAATCTGCCAACCTAAAGTGGGTAAAGTACGGTCAGATCAATATCAATTTTATTATTACTGACAAAAATTTGTATTAATTGGATTTATGTTGTGCTTATTTTGCTCTCCATAACTTTGATTCTACTATTAGTTGAAAGGGTTTTCGTTTTTTACTCGGGTAAGTTTGGAGTTTGGGAGACAACCATAGCATCATACATCAACTAATTTTGGTATATATCACTCTTAAAATATGATACAAACTTACATAATTGTAGAAATTGTAACAATTTTATAAATTTTAGAGTTCAATTTTTATTGTTTAAGAGTCGCTTTTATAAATTTCAGAGTTCGATTTTTTTAATGCAATGATTGATGGTATGTAATAACCATTATCACCATACTTTTGAGGATAATTTTTGTACGACAAGATTTGTTGGTTCCAAAAATTTTAATTTATGTAATTTGCATTTAGATAGTATATTGCCAACACTTAACTATGGTTGTTTCTTAAGTTTATGAATATGAGTTAATGCCTTAACTAACTAAGTTGCTCCATGTTGGCACGTATGATTAGTCAATGCTACATAAGAACAAGTCAAATAATTTTTGTGGCTTTCTAAACTTGTTTTAGGTCAATAATTTATAACTAATTAGTATTTAAAAGAAATTAGAATGTTAGGGATTAAAACAAGCAATTTCTTTTTTTTTTTTAATATTATAATTAAAGTGTGGGGTGGGGGAATCGAACCTCAAACTACAAAGTTGATAGTATGAACAGTATGTCAGTTGAACTACGCTCTTGTTGCAAAACATATAATTTCTTAGAAGTAAAGACTTCTCAACCATTAGTATATGCTCGACATGTGATGTAGAGATTTAAAACTTTATCTTTTTATTTGATAAAATATATTTTAGTCAATTAAATTATGTTCAAGTTATCATCAAGGGGATTTATGGGGTGAGAGGGAATCCATCCTCTTCCCTATCCACCTTTAAATTAATGTTTCTATAAAAAATTTCATTAAATTTTGTGGAGATATAATTCTCGTGAATAATTATTTTCAGGTTAGTTCTTTTATTTCAAAATTATCAATTAAATGAAATTATATTTTTAAATATCGTTTAGTTGAATAGTTAAGTTTTACTAAAAATTTCCCTTGGTTAAGTTAATTTCCAGACAAGACTTCTCATCTGAATAGCAAATTTCTTGAAGATTTCAAAAAAAAAAAAAAATATCAAAAGAATATTACCCATCAAATTATTTATGTCAATAAACAATTTAATAATTTTAAAAAGTAATCCTCTTCCCGTTATATTCATAAGTTAATAATTATGTCTGATGTTACTACTTTGTAGTTGTAGCGTGAAAATCTAATTGTTTTTTTTTTTTTCCTTAGAAATTATAGTACTTCAAAATATGAACAGATGATATAATTAATTACATAACACAAAAGTGAAATATTACGTCAACATCAAAGAATTCATTACGGTATACGAAAAAGAAAAAGAGATGCAACGCCAAAATAATTACAATAGGAAACAATGTCAATATCAAAGATTTCATTTCACTGTACCCAAAAAAAATGAAACGCAGTCCTTTTTTTTGCATGTTTTTCCCTTTTTTCCTCTCTCTCACTCTCTTTTTTCTAATTTTCCTTTTTTCCTTTTGGTGCCTGAAACTTCATTAAAAAAATGAGCATTATTAGTATTAGTAATGACAGAAATTTTAGTTGATTCGAATCCTTGAACATTATAATAGATTATTTTGCTTATTTTGCGGATAGGATCTGATGATTGCTACTATTTTAATTTAAATAATCTAATTTATTTTCAGATTCTAACGTTATTATTTATTATATGCAAAATGGACCAGATTCGACACGTGGTTTTGTGGGCCCGAAAAAATCATTTTGAGGGTAAAATTGTAATAAGATTGGAAGTGCCAGATAAAATCGTCTTTTTACTGGAAAATAGAATAAATAGTATTAATTATTATCTCTTTGAATTGGGGAACATGGAACAGAGGCATTGAATGAAGGATCAGGAGGGACTCGGTGGTTTATTACACTATTAAAAATGAGTCAAAATTATAGCTCAATTCCTAATTTATAAAATTTATAAAGTTTCATCTTAATTACAATTGCAATAAAAGTTTGAGTAGTAATTTAATCACTTGCAAAATTTAGAAAGAAAAAAAAAACTCATAAAATGAGAAAATTCTACTACAATAATTTGAGCGTTTAAAATTGTAAATGTAAAAAAGTTAAAAAGAAATATACCTACGCCCTTTGAAAAAGTTGAAAAACCTTAACTAAATTCAAAGATTAAAATATAAGTTTAAAGATAGTAGAAGGTAGATTGTAAATGATTGGATATAACCTTTTAGCTCAAGTCATAATTAGTGAGATATATCTAATCTTTTAGGATACTAAATGAAAATGTCTCCTTATAATATAGATTATTTTTAACCATATGAAAATGAATCAAAATATTTATAAATATAGTAAAATTTTATCGTCTATCTACGATCGTAGTAAACTACTATATATATCTATCTATTTCATTATAGATACAAATAATAGTCTATTGCAGTCTATCACGAATATAATGCGATATATAAATATTTTCAATAGTTTTATCATTTAAAATAATTTTTCTAATGATATAATATTAAAAAAATTTGGATCCAACACTACCCAAACAGGTGAACGTAGTATATTTGATCGAAGCCAAATATATATATATTTGTGAACAACTAGGAAGCACAAATACTTCTAATTGTGCAGTGAATCAATATCGGATACGATACGGATACGTCTAGATACGTGTCCAATACGTGATTTGAAGTATCTGTTTTTTTTTTTTTTTTAATTTTCAGATACGCGTATCTACTTTCAGATACGTGGAGGGGATACATGGGTCAATTTTTCTTTTTTTCAAATATATGCCTAACCACTTAAAAAAACCCATCTCACAACCCATTTTTATTTTAGTGTAGATTTAGGAGAGATTTTGAAATCATCAAAAATCACTTTTTTCATTTTTAAAATCACTAAAAGAACACACTTTGAATTACTCAAAATTAATTTAGTTTTCAATTTTACATTTTTAAATGCAATTTTCATATCATCAAAATTAGTTTTGAAGAATTAAACATGTTTCATAGTGACTTTTGAAAATGACAAGTTATTTCAACAATTTTAAAATCACTTCCAAACATAAAAGTACACTTGAGCAATTCAAAACAAAATAAATTTAAAATGATAAAAACATAATAATTTTAAAAAAAAAAAACGAAACATAATTAAATCTTCAGTTTTCCTTTCTCTTTCACTATTTAAATCATGATTTACATCCCCTTCATCTACAACTTCATATTGTACTTTTTTCCTACCATCTACTCTAGTTGCTCAACAATCACTCGACGTTACTAGATTTTTTTTTCAAGTATTCACTCTATTCTTGAATCTATTTTAATCTAATGTAAAATAAGTATTATAAAAATCAACTAGACAATATATATATATAACGTATCTTCGATGTATCCGTATCTTAATTTTTTAAAAACTAATGTATCGTCGTATCGTATCGTATTCATATCTGTGTTTGTGATTATTGGATGAAAAAAAACTAAACCAAGGATTTATTGTATTTATTATAGGGAAGAAAAAAAATAATATTATTGGAAAGAGATGTGGGTTAAATGGGAAAGGTGGGGCCCGGGGGAAATGAAGTTAGTGGGGCCCATCTGGGTGATTGGGAATTTCGATCGGAAATCAGTAAAAGTGATACACTACTTCTCTTCTCATAATTGCACCCGGGTTACCCGCTACGCCTTTCCCTTCATTCCACCTCATCCTCTTTTTTTTTGGCTTTCTTGCTTTTTCTTCTTTATTTTTTCTTTTTAATCTCAATTGTATTAAATTCTCCTTGCTAAGGTCATTTCAATTTCAATCTGATGATATTTATCAATTCATAATCAAAATTAGTGTAATTATAATAGAATTCTATTGATAAATTAATTATAATGAACCACAATCGTAAATTTCATTGTATTGTTTTTTTTATCACGTTTGTCTATTATTATTATGAATTTTGTCATATTTATTGTTATCGTTACTTTTACTTTTACTTTTGATGGTCAAACAATAACAATGACGATAGTGGTAACAGTAAATGTGTCAAAATTTATAATTTTTTCCATTGAAATGGTAATAATAATGGTAACTATACCAATAGCGGTAATGATAATATTAACGATATGATGTAATTTTCAAACGCGCTTTGTTCGTCAATCTGTTTGCGTTTTTATTTACAGATTTGGACGTGGGCCTCAGTATAGATGCAAAACACGAGTAAACAACACCAAATATAATCAATTAAACTCACTTTGCAAATTACCATTGATTTATTAACTTTAGACGAGAGTAGATGTGACCTGAATTCAAGAAATAGACATTTATTAGGTAATCTCAATTCTATTTTAAAACTTCATGTTTGAAAGTTAAATTAAAATATGTAGAGTAATATATACTAAATTATTGAAATTACAAAATAACAATTATACTAATTGAGAAGCTCTACAAGATACATTGAAGAGTGCACATGTTGCAAGGATTGGGAGGAAGGTAACAATAGTATGTTTCCCAAATGCACCATATGTTTTTCTTTTTTCTTTTTTCCATTTAAAAAATGTACTTTTGATCTTTGATATTTGAGTTAAATGTCTACTTGATCAATGAAATTTTAAAATGTATATTTTTTGTCTTTAAAATTTGAAATTTTTATTTTAAATGGTCCGTAAGGTTATCGAACTAAAGAAATATGATGTTATATGGTTGAAGTGACACTTGTTAAGTGATGTAACCATTTTTATTAATATTATACTGATTTAAATTTGTGTAATTTTTGTTTTGTTTTATTTTATTTCGCTCTTCCTCTCTCCTTCTCGGAAGAATTGTACAGATGCCCCTATGAAGATTAAATTTGGAAATCAATGATTTTGGCATGTGAATCTACCACTTTAACCCTAAATGGTATTCCTTCTTCCTTCTTCTTGGTATTTCTCATTTTTCTTTTGGCATTTTTTCTTCCGCCCTCTTCTTCTACCTAAGGAGCGAGATCAAAATTCGAAAAGCTAGAACGGGAATTGAGAAGCAAGAAGCAAGAAGCGAGATCAAGAAACTAAAAGTGAGAAGCAAGATCGAGAAGTGAGATTAAGTTCGCTCTCAATTTTGGTTTTCTGTAGGCAATTTCCTTAAATTGATCTTATATTATATCGCCTCCATATGCAAAGTTCTTCGTATTTCTTCATAACGTAAGCCCACTCTATTTCATATCCCAAATTCTGTCCATGTTTAAAATGGTAAATATAACTTAGAGCAACAAAATATGGTGAAGTGGGTATTCATAATTGGATAGGATCATACTCATCAAGAAACTACCCATTCAAAATAACGATAACTAAAAATGAAATAATTACACCCATAAAATTGACCAATTATTACGGAAAACAATTAATTAAAGAAAAAATAAAGCTTACCAATTCTAACGAGAAATTCCCAACTTAAAGTTAGTAAGTCAAAGTTAACCAATCTCAATTCCCCAAACTTTAGTTTAATTTTTTTTAACCAATTCGGATTCCATCTTTTCTATAAGATTGAGTTTTGTTATTATTATTATTACTTAAACTAGTATATATATTTTTTTTTATTTGTCATTCTTAGTTTTGAATTGGAAAAAAAAAATCTGATAAGAATTGGAATTTACATAATTTTATGTTTTCCAATTCTTATGAGAAATTTCAGGTAAGATATTTTTTCTTACCGAAGATTTTACAATTCTCACGGGGTTGTATCTTAAAAACTTCTTTCAATGTTTTCATTTTCAAATTATTATCATATCGGGCAACTTTATTATAAATTGGAATTTTTACCAACATTTTCCATAAGGATATTGGAAAGTTGACTTTTATATTAAAATTTTCGTAAAAATTGGATGAAATCTCGTTTAAAAAGATTGTTAAAAACGATTTTCCCCTGTCAAGAAACTTTTTTCCCAAATTATTTCCTTAAATTACAATAAATATATCCGAAACATCGGTTAAAATTTGCCAAAAATATGGAGACAAACAAAATAGAAAACTAAAGTTGAAGGTTTAAAATGGATACGAAAAGTTGGAAGATACTTAAATGAGGGACAAAATAGTATTATTGATGTGGGGCACCCTATTAAGAAATTGAAGAAATAAGAAAGAGGTTAGAAAAAAATGATATTTTTAAAAAATATGTTAGCTTTTAAAGACGAAAACTTTTTTAGGTTGAAAATAGCAATTTTACGAATAAATTCGTGTGAGAAGTTCAATGGCCAATGGAATGATCAAAGAAAAGCAGATGACAAAGATGTGCACAATAATTTTATAACCTGAAAGGAAAGTAAAGGCAACGAATAATTACCGACAAGATCTATTCCTTAAACGCTATCAAGACTCTTGTCCTAAAAATCTTAAGTTTTCCATTTGCCCTGTGTGGACGAGTATTGCCCTGAATGCCCAAGTATTGTTGTCGCAACCATCGATAACAAGAGAAAGGAGGAAGAAGGAAGAAGGAAGAAGAAAGTGGGGTATCCTATGCAATGAGTTTGCATAAGGCTGGATCGCGAAATAGTAATCACTAGATGTAACACCGTTGACTAGTCAGGTTTCTATTTCAATAGGATGACTTAGGCGACTTAGTCTTAATCCTAAGTATGTTATGAACTCCTGTTCATGAGGGATTGTCCTTTGATTTGTATGGGTGGGGGTGGTCAGTTCGTCGACCTAATATGCCTACCATTTTGGGGACAAGATTGAGTGGGGAGTTAGGAACATAATAATACAAGATGAAATTCACTCACCCCCTCCTTGAGGGTAAGTATATGAATGTTCTTAAGTGGTATCTACAGGACTTTAACAAACGGTCTTACCTTCTCATTAGCCCGAGAGGGGTTTCTGTTTATTGGTTAGACCATAAACATGTTATTCATTAGAGAAGCACCGGTACTCAAAGAGGCAGAGGTAACCCAAAGGTAAAAGTAAAACGGTAATTTGACCCAGTTGAAGTTACGAACACTCCTGAAGGACTAACTTGTTGGTATTGGTCTATATCCGTGGACACAGAAATATATATATAGTGAGAAGAGTGCAGTTGTGGATCTTTAGTGCAGTGTACCCACAGTTAACGAATATTGATTAATTTGGTTAATGAGTTTAGCCAATTAATCTCATATCGTTGGAGCTTATGATCTACAGGTCTACTAGGTCCACTCGTTAGCTCACTAGAGGATACTTAGAAGGGATAATTTGAAGTGTTCGAATTTGATGAAACTATATATTAATGAGATTAATATATAATTAATTGTGGATATGATCTATAATTAAATTGAAGAGCAATATTTGAATAAAACTCAAATTAATTAATTCAAGTGAATTAGATTCACATGAAATTAATTAATAGAGAGGTTTTGCACATATACATGGGATGTATATGATAATTAGATATATACATTAAATTGGGTTAAATGTTATTTAATTATTGTGTAAATTAAAATTAAATGAGTGTTATTTAATTGGGCTAATTAATTATAAAAAAAGAAAAATATATTGGGGAAGGGCTTGACTCTTCTAACCCATGGCCCTTTGGGAAGGAACTAAATACACAATTCTCATTGCAAGGGAAACTTTAACATTATACAACTCCCTAGTGTTATTGTGTAGAATTTTCTCTGAGCCTCTCTACTCTCCAAAATTTTATTCTTCTCTCCCTCCCAATATTTGGAGACCATTCATCCCTCTATTGGAATCCAAGAGAATAACGAGGTAACTTTCATGGTAATATTCGAGATCGCTCAAGGAGTTGTTCGTGATCAAGATCGTTTGGAGATCCATTCATTGGAACCTTAGAGAGGCTTGTTCGTGACATTAGGGAATCTACAAAGGTAAGAATCGTTCTAATCTTTTTCCTAATGCGTGTTAATCTACGTGTTTATACATTCTGTTTAGTATAATGATTTTGTTTATTGTAAAAATCCAATTGTAGGATGCAAAGCGTTCTAATACAACGCTTCTATTGCGGGATTCGATCCCTTCAAATACAAATATATATTATATATTAATTAATTTTTTCCCTTTCTTCCTCTCACATTCCCTAAAAAAAATAAATCCAAACATTTTACCCGATCATTTCCAAGTCTCCTCCTAATTAACCAATCCGCACCCACACATCCAAAACTACATAACCTTTTATTCCCTAAATTTTGAATTGAATTAACCCATAATTGTTTTTTTAAAAAAACAAAATCCAAATTTAGTCGTCTTAACCAACTGACTCAATTATTCCTAAAATCCAAAATACCCAAATATTTAAACAACAATTACCTGAAAATTTGGGACACACATTCTTACCTCTTTAAGAAACTTTCATCCTTGAAAGTTCAAATCCTGAAAAAGCTCCAGGTACTAGGCTCTCACCTCGTCCTTACGTTCCCATGATGCCTCTTCAAACTGATGATTCTACCATGAGACTTTCCCTAGCTCCCTGCTCCGCAAAACTTTCATTTCCCCTACAAGGAATTCTATAGGCTTCTTTTCGTAACTTAAGTTCTCATTCGGCTGTAAGAGCTTGAAGTCTACCATGTGAGATGGATATGTCACATATTTCCCTAATATCGAGACATGAAAAACAATGTGACTGCAAAAAGGGACGCAACAAGGATAAATGATAAGCTATAACATCGATCTGCTCTAGGATCTCAAATGGCCCAATGAAACATGGACTTATCGCCCTTTAAGCACCACTTTCAGGAATACCTTCTCACCTACTTCATACTTCAAGTCTTTACGCCTTACATCGACCTAACTTTTTTGTCTACTCTTTGTTGTCTACATCTGAGCTTTAATGTTCTATATTGCCTCATTAGTAACCTACACCAGCTCACTTCCTAGTAACTTCTGTTCATCGACCTCATCCTATCAAATGGGACACCTGCAACTCTTCCTATACAGGGCTTCAAATGGTGACATACCGGTAGTAGCCTGATAACTATTATAATAGGCAAACTCCATCAAATATAGATAAGAGTCCCAACTCTCTGAAAATACCAATGCACATGTGCGTAAACATATCCTTCAATGTTCAGTTCAAACATTCCATTTGACCATCAGTCTAATGGTGAAATGATGTACTGAATTCTAACCGAGTACCCAACACCGTTTGGAGGCTCTTCCAAAAGCTAAGTGTAAAACGAGGGTCTCTATCGGATACAATAGACACTAGCACCTCATGCAATATTACCACCACTTTCATATACAATTGCGTCCACTTATTCACTGAAATCGTAGACCTTCCAGGAATAAAGTGGGCTAGCTTAGTGAATCTATCCACTACAACCCATATCCCTGTATAACCCTTCGTTGTTCTTTGCAAGCCCACAATGAAGTCCATCGACATATGCTCCCACTTCCATTCTGGTATATTCAGAGGTTGCAACAAACCTGTCGACCTCTATCTTGGGGCTTTCATTTGCTGACACACCAGACATATACTAATAAACTCGGCTACCTCCCTTTTCATATCATACTACCAATAATACCGTTTCGAGTCCTAATACATCTTGGTGGTGCCAGGATGTATTGAAAAATGGGAGCAATAAGCTTCTGTCAACACTTCATTCTCAAGATCATTGTCTGCTGGCACACATAAGCATCCCTGTTATTGAAGACCATTATCTATGGATAGTGAGAACTCACTATCCCGTCTTGTCTCCACTTTATAGAATTTTTCAACAAGCAAAAGACCATCCTATTGAGCATTAATAATTCTCCATCTCAAGGTTGGTTGTATTGTCAATTGTGCCAATTGTGAAGTGACTTCCCCAACTGCTATAACAATCTCAGTTCTTTCAAATTTTTTGCGTAGATGAGTCTGTCTAGTAATTAAAGTTGTTGAATGGATTGTTCTTCTACTCAGAACATCTACCACTATATTCGCTTTGCCCAAGTGATAAAAAATCTCAAAATCATAATCCTTCACTAACTTCAGCCATATGCGATGCCTCATATTTAACTCGTACTGAGTGATGAAGTATTTCAAACTCTTGTGGTTTGTGAAAATCTGTATCTTCTCTCAGTACATATAGTGCCTCCAGATCTTTAAAGCAAAAATAACTGCTTCCAATTTTAAGTCATGAGTAGGGTAGTTTCGTTCATGGTTCTTCAATTGGCAAGAGACATAAGCAACCACTTTACCATGTTGTATAAGCACACATCCCAACCCTTTCTTAGAAGTATCACTGTAAATCACAAAACTCCCTAAACCATCTGATATTATAAGAACCTGTGCAGTACAAACTTCTACTTAAGATTATGAAAATTATCCTCATAAGATTTACTCCAAACAAAAGAAACTCTCTTTCGGGTCAACTAGGTCAGAGGAGTGGCTATGCGACAGAAATCCTTTACAAACCGACGATAATAACTTGCTAACCCAGAAAACTGCGTCCTTCACTAACTGTGGTTGGATGAGGCCAACTTGTAACTGCCTTGATCTTTGTGAGATCCACTAAAACTCCTTCATTCGACACCATATGCCTAAGAAAGAATAGCTATCATAGCCAGAATTCACATTTGGAGAATTTAGCATACAACTTTCTCCCTCAGAGTTTCCAGGACTTTCGGAAGATGCTCCTCATGCTCAGCCTCTGTTCTGGAGTAGACTAAGATGTCATAGATGAAAACTATCACAAAGGTGTCAAATAAGTCCTTGAACACTCTATTCATCGGGTTAATGAACACCACTGGAGTATTGGTCAAACCAAATGATATTATAATAAACTCATAATGTCCATATCTAGAACTACGTAGTCTTTTGGATATCGTTGTCCTTTATCCTCAGTTGGCGGTAACCTAACCGAAGGTCAATCTTGTAGAATATTGTAGCTCCTTGTAACTGATTAAACAAGTCGTCAATTTTGGGGTGTGGATACTTGTTCTAGATGGTTAACTTATCCAACGCTTACACTGGCCAAAAGGCCCCAAGCACCATAGCTAACTATCTTCCTAGCTTTTAAACTTGAGTCTACCCTAGACGAAGCCTCAGTCTTAGCTCCTCTAAACTTAAAGCTAGCTATCGCAAGCTATCGCAAGCAAGCTAAAGTTAACTTCTTTACAAAAATAATCTATGATGGTATGGTTAGCAGCAAATGAGTCCATGCCTAAAATAACATCAAAATCTAAGATATTTAGGACTAACAAAGTCACTTCTAACATATGCTCTGCTATTACATGCTGGCATGATTTTACCCTTGTGTCACATGAATAACATCTCCAGACGGAGTAGAAACTTACAACATTAAACGCAATGGCTTTAATTTTATACTAGCATGCTTCACAAACACAAATGATATAAACAAATACGTTAATCCAAAGTCAAACAATACAAGAGCATAATGTCCCAAAATAGCGACTGTACCTGTCACCACTGAGTCTGACTTATCTGCCTCACGCTGAGTTGTAACATAAACTCGACCCTACAATTGTTGTCGTTTTGAAAACCCTACTACAATTTCGGGGGCTAACCCCTACCATCTCTAGAACTACCACTAGGGCATTGATCGACTGTATGTCCTACCTACTTAAACCTGAAGCAAGTCCCTATACCAATCAAACAACGCCCTCAATGACACTTCTTACACGATTTGCGCAAGGCCTATCCCTCCTGAATTAGAAGGTTGCTGCTTAATATGTCATAATGGTCTGTCTATGTTCTGGCTCTTTTCTGGAAACTCTAAACCTCTCTAGACTGCTTTTTTCTTCTAATCCAAGGTGGGTTTTACTGCCAAAGACTTCAAAACTTAAACCCTGATGAACGGCCTACTTGTGCTGCCGCACAAAATGCTGTTGTGTAGGTAGTCGGATCAAATGCTTGTACGATGTCTCACACCCCATCTCAAAGTCCCTGAACAAATCTTTAAACCCTTTTTGCTTCAATGGATACCAAGTCGGAGGCGAAACAAGACATCTTATCAAACTCTTTCTCACACTCATCCACTATCATGGTCCCTTGCTTTAGATTTATAAATTCGATCTGCTTGTTGTATCTCACGTAGGCAGTGATGTACTTTCCGTAGAATTGTTCTTTGAATTGGTCCCACATTTCCTACCCTCGTTAGCATCTATCATCCTCTCTATTGAATGCCACCAACGCTTGGTGTTATCGATGAGTGCGAAGACGACACACTATAGTTTCCATTCTTGGGAAACTTCATATACTGGAAGATACCTTCTACGAAAACAACCACAACTCCGCCTTAGTAGGGTGCTTCAGTGACCTATAATGTCGGAGTGTCATATTTCTTGAATTCCCCTAAATGTCTAGCCTCCTCTGAAAGACTTACCACAACTTGGTTTGGTGGCTGATCCTGATTCTGAACTTGTGGTGTAGGAACCTGCAGGGGCAGTATCTGCTACGATTGACATGTTGAGCTATTTGTTCCACCACTATGCCCTTTAGTTACCTCAGCATAGCCTTCGTAACTGAAGGAATCAAATCCCGCAGCAGAAGCATTGTGAATGTTTTGCATCCCGCAATTTGATTTTTACATAAACAGATTCAGTATACTAAAATAAAATATAAACATGTAATCTAGCATGCTTTAAGGAAAAAGATTGGAACCAATTTTACCTTTGTAGATTCCCAAGCTTCACGAACAATCCTCTTTAATTTCCAATGAATGACTCCTTCAACGATCTTGATCACAAACGATTTCTTAAACAATCTTGAACACTACCACGAGAGTAACCTCATAATTCTTCAGGATTCCAATAGAAGGGTAGGTGGTATCCAACCATTGGGAGAGGGAGAGGAGAAGAGAGTTTTGGAAAGTAGAGAGGATTCTCTTTGTAACCTAGGGAAAATTTTGCACAATAACACTTGTGTGTTTTCTATTGTCAGTGTCTATGTCAGACTCACCCAAAACCCAAAGGAGCCATAGGGAGGTCTTTGTATAGAGAAGGGCCAAATCCTTTTCCTAATCTTTTTCCTATTTTCCTTTTCTATAGTTAATTAAGTAAAGAATACTTATTTAATTAATTAGCACAATTAAATCACACTTATTTAATTTAATTTGCACATTAGTTAAATAACTATTTATACATTAAATACAATTTAATGTGTATATATATATATATATAATTATCATAAACATCGTATGTATATGTGCAATACCTCTCTATTAATTAATTTATTGTGAATCTAATTATCTTGTTAAGTTACCGTTTTACCCTTGGGTTACCTTTGATTCCTTAAGTATCAATGCTCCTCTAATGAACAATTTATTTACGGTACAACCAATAAACAAAAACTTCTCTCAGGCCAATGAGAGGGTAAGGCCATTTGTTCAAGTCTCGAAGACAAAATTTAGGAGAACATTCAACTACTTACCCTTAAGGTGAGAAGAAATGAATTCTATCTGGTATTATTATGTTCCCAACTCTCCACTCGGTCTTATCCCCAAAATGGTAGGCATATTAGGTCGGCGAATTGGCCACCCTCACCCATACAAATAAAAGTACAATTCCTTGTGAACAGGAGTTCATAATATACTTAGGATTAAGACTAAGTTAAATAGGTCATCCTATTGAAACAGGAACCTAACTAGTTAACGGTGTTACATCTAGTGGTTACTATTTCGCGGTCCAGTCTTATGCAAACTCATTGTATAAGATACCCCCACTTGCATATCAACTATACGAATGCGTTGGATCATCGCGTTTATATCAAATACAAAGTGGGTTGTATCCATATTGTTATTAGGATAAAGTACCCAACCTTATCCCTATACTATAGACTTTTCAGGTTGTATCTTGAAGATTGATCCCTGTATGTCTCCACATACAGTTCAAGACTTATAAGACAGTCTTGGATGTTAGTTTATTGAATTTAGGGTTATTGAGGAAAAAAAATAGACAAACAACACAAATAACAACATTTATTGAATTACCATCTATAACTCTTTATTGATCACGATCAATTAATAACGTTTACTATCTACGAGTTTTGGGGCATAAAACCCAACACTAACCACTTCTCCAATTGTTCTGGCCATGGCAGTGTACTCGACCAGGATATCTAAAGGTGTTTGTATTTGCTGATGGCTATTAACAATTTAATTCTTAACAAAAGTTGCTATGAGATAGAAAAAACATATTTCTTGGAAAAAACATTTCATTCATAACAAAAAAATATGTACAAAAGGTTCATTATAAGGTTTAACAAAAGCAAGTAATTTACATCTTCATCAGCAACTTCTCCTACTGGATGAGCTGAGTAAACGGTCTCTAGGATCTAAGCAGTTTGTTTGCCTTTCTCTGCTTTCTTCTCTGCAAGATATTTAGGGTAATTTCTCTTCCAATGCCCCAGCTCGTTGCAATGGAAACATTTCCCTTTCTCTGCAGCGGTTTTCTTGCTCTTCTTACCATTAGGCTTTTTCCCTTTCCCTTTGTCTTTCTTTGCTGGAATACTCTTAGTCTGCGAAGACGAGGCAACTTCAGACTTGGAGGACATTCCTCTCTTCTTAGCAGAAGCAACATTTACTTCTGGTACTGGTTCCAGACCTTTAGTTCTCGAGATGGTCTGAAAAGCCTACAACTCATTAAGCAGAGTTTTCAAGTTGTATTAGATTTTATTCATCAAGGCATTAGTAAAAAATTGCAGAAAACTATTCGGAAGAGATTCTAGAATAAAGCCAACTTGACTTCTCTCATCTATCATAGCACCGTTCACTTCTGGCACATTAAAGTGGACCATCATGTCTAAGACATGTTCTCGAACATTGGTCCCCTTTTTCATGCGACTATTGTAAACGTATTTGATAGCATCATGCCTCCGGGTGAAGGACGATTGTCTAAACATCCGTCTTAGAGATTCGATAATCTCTTTGGCAGTGTTCATACCCTCGTATTTTTTCGCTAAAACGTCAGACAGGCTAGCGAGAATATAAGCATGGGCTTTATCATTAGCCTTCATCCATTTATCAAACGCTTCCCGAACAGTTCGGTTGGTATTTGAGCTAGGAATAGGAGGACATTCCTCCGTTAAGATAAATCTCAAATCGTCTATCGTGAGTATTGTATTCAAATTTGATTTCTAGTTAACATAATTATCCCCAATCAGTTTGTCCGAAACCAACAATTGTATAATAGAACTCGTCATTCTAAAATTATAAACAAATTTTATAAGTGAATTGCTTTTAAATCCAATCAAGTTTTAGTAAAGTGATAATGTACCCATAATCATTATTTTTTCAACGATACTTAAGTGATTTAGAAAAAATGCTATCGTGGGGCAGTTAAGAATTCCTTCACAAAAGCAAGACAATTCTTGACCAAATACTATCTCCAGAATAACTCATATTCCGATAGTCATTTAGTTATAGTTTTCGGTCAAGATCATTACTAACACTTAGTAAGTTTTGTAACTGTAAACCTGCCATTTTTTGATCTTACAGAACGATATGAGTATGCCTCTGAAATAGAAGACAATACCCAAAATGGAACTATAAGACCCTATTCATTTTACTGAAGCCTGGGTTGTTCCGAATCCTATGTTACAACCCTCCTTAGGGATCGCCGCGGTTAACGACTAACTAGTGCCGCATGAAAAACGACAGTAGACGCAACATAAGAATCTCACGGTTCAAACTAATGGAGGAGACCGTAGGACAATGTTGACACATTTCCTTCACCCACTTACTATGAACAACTTCCCCCATTCACCTTGTTATTGACCCATGCAAACACTTTCCATATAGAGCAGTCGAGGTAAAATCGATATGAAGTCGAACATGGATCTCACAGTGTGAACTCTTGAGGACGTGAGAGCTAATAACTTTTATTCTCCCACTGAAGTATTCTAAATGTTTGGGAATTTAACTTAGGTAAGATGGCTAATTTCATACAACCTAAGTCTAAGTAGTTTATTTAAATATAACTTTTGTAATTGGATTTAACCTACAATGTCTAGGTGATAAACCATTTTATTACCTCACATTGCTCACGAATGCTAATAAAACTGGTTACCAACGCTCAATTATTCGGCTATAATCCTCAGGTAGGAGGTATTCCGTAAACCGTCAACTTAAATACCCCCAGCCTTCGACAGGATTATATACCGGTTGAGTTTGTAACCATAGTTTTACAAGTTTACGACCTATTTTAACAATTAAAACAAGTGGTTAACCTAAGTGAGCATGCAGTTATTCTTTGTTATGGATTTTAAACGTCTAACCCAATTTTATAACGACTTACAAAATTTAGACATGCTAAACATCCACAACAAACAACGAAGGTATCTAATATAACTATTATATTAAACATAACTCTAACATACATATTATATATCATAACAATTATAACATACTGTCAATGCATGTATCATGCTTCCTACGGTAGGGTTTTAAATCTACATGGCATACTATTTGCATATACATGAATTCATTTAATTATCACATACATCTCATGCATAAACAATTAAATACTAACTATTACGGTTTTCGTTTTTGGCATAAACAAGCAAACAGATAGCTAACTATTACAAACAACTTCATAACCGTCTTTGAACCACTCGAACCGCTCCAAACCGAACCCAAAACAACTTAAATTGGGCTGGACGAGTATGAACCGGACCAACAAAGTCTGAACTGGACAAACCACAACCATTTGAGCCTGAACTAGATTGAACCTTGAGTAAACCGGTCGAACCGGTTGCTCTCGGTCCAACCTAAATATGCTTCTAAGGTCGATCGTGTAACGCCTGGAGGTAATCGTCTATCATCATCGCCTTGGGTTAAGAGGAAGTACACGATCGCATAGTGTTTGCGGAAAGCTAGACGATCGTTTAGCTCTATCGCATAGGACTAGACGATCGTTTAGTTCTATCTCAGTGCAATCTTTTAGCTCTATCGCATAGTACTAAGCAATCGTATAACACCATCGCCCAGCGCATTCAAGTTATCGGTTATATCCGTCGTAGCTAAACGATCGCATAACTCCATCGTATAGAACATCATCGCATCGCATAGCATTTATCTACACAATCCCTTAGCTCCACGACCAAACGATCGCTCAGCGCTATTGCGTAGCATTTCATCGCATCGCTTAGCTCGCATCGTCGCTAAATGATCATATAGCGCCATCATTTAGAAAAATCAACGAATCGTCTAGTTCCCACGACTAAAACTAAATGATCGCGTAATGCTATCGTATAGCAAATGAAAGCATCGCTTAGCTCCCGTAGGTACACAATCGTTAAACGCTCAACATCACAATAACCATCGCATATTACTAAACGATCATATAGCTTTTCTTCTTATCGTGTAACGTCTGGAGCTAAACGATCGTTTAGCAACTGGATCTCAGTAACAAAATTAAGCAGAAGCTGAAAACTCTGGAACAACAGCTCGACCTCATTCGCTTGTTTCTTCAACTACATCTTAATTTCAACTCTAATGACTCCAAATAAATTACAGAATCTTGCTAACACATAAATGCTCATCAAACAAGAGCCAATTACAAATTTAATTGAGAGATTAAAGAGAATTAAAATGAAAAAAACAGAGAAAACCATAACAGGGCAACAGTTTCATATATCTCATGAAAAAACACCCACCCTTTTCAAAATTAGACCAAATTGAAAGCTTAAAAGATGCTCTGATACCAATTTTTAGAGTGAAACAATATGCAGCAGAAGTATCAAGGATCCATAAGCATTCTGGTTCACTAATTTTGGGAAAAAATAAAACATGTTGTTCATAAAAATGGGTTTTCAGAACATACCTTGATGAACTCTCCAAGAAAATGTTTGTTCAGTTGTTGTCTTCACTTGATATCAACATGAACTACCTCAAAGCCTTCCCCACTATGCTCTTGGAGCTTTAGGCAGAGTTGTGGGACTCACGAACAACTTGTAGATGTGGAGAAACGAGAAAAGCTCACAGCAGCAGCAAGTTGAAGAAGACAGTCTCTTCTTCACCGAAATTTCTCTCAAAATTCTGTATTCTTCTACTTCTCCAACAACTCCAATCTTCTTTATATATTAAAATGAACATGCAAAGAGATGTAGTGCATGGCTTGCAGCTTATGCTTGGAGAATCAAAGTAGAGAAGATCATGGTTTGTGTGTGAGCATAAAGATGATGATAATGGAAAAAACTCTTTTTCCACTTTGGGCAATCCATGCAAAATGAATTTTCATTTCCTTTTTAAAACAAAAAATTACTTTTAAATCATTTTCATTTAAAAAATTGATTTTCTTAAATTAATTTTAAAAAATAATTAATTTAATATCAAATATTAAATTAATTATTGCACAATAATTATCTTTATATATTTAAATATTTATTCTCTTGTTCCGTTTAATTTGAACGTTTCAAATTAATTTTTCAAGCTACCCTAAAGCGTACCCATTTACAAGCTAGTAGGGGGACCTCGCAGACCTACAGATTAAGGGTTTCAACGATCTTGGATTAATCGGCTAAATTTATTAGACCGATCTAACCCCCATTCGTTAACTAATGGGTGATTCCACTAAGCCATAGCTGAACTCCCTTCACTGTAGATATATTATGTCCACTCGATATAACCATGATTAGTAAGTTAACCCTTCACAGGTTGCTCGTAATAACGGCTGGGTCGAATCTCTGTTTTACCCCCGAAATTACCTCTTGTTCCTTAAGTTCCATTGATCCCCTAATGAACAATTGATTTGTAATCCAATCAACAAATCGAATCTCTCTCAGGCCAATGAGAGGGTGAGGCTCTTGTTCAAGACCCAGAATCAGCACTTGAAGGGAACAACCTCTCTACTAACCCTAATCGGGTAGGAGTGAATTCCCTCTTGCACCCTATGGTCCCAACTATTCATCCGGTCTTATCTCCAAAATGGTAAGCTTATTGAGCAGAGAAAATTGGTCTACTCTCACCGTTTGCAGATCAAAGGATAATCCCAAACAAACAGGAGTTCATAGTTAGCTCAGGATTAAGGTTAAGTTACCTAGGTTATCACTTCGAAATAGTCAGTCTTAAACAGTAAACAGCATTATAAAGTAAGAGTGACAGGTTTCATGGTCCGATCTTGCACAAAACTCATTTGCACAGGACACCACCACTCCTCATGTCTCAACATGCACGAATTAGGATCGCTTCTATGTAGCACTTTACAACTCTTTGTAACAACTACAGAATAGGCCATATTCAATAGTGTTACCAGAATAAGGTACCCAACCTTATTCATATACTACAGATCATTTTGACTATTTACTCGAACCTGATCCACTTGTATGTCTCCACATAAATCTCAAGTACTCATATAATAGTCAAGGGACTTAGGTTTATTGGATTTCTAAAGAAAACAATATATTCAACAACAACTTTATTGAATTCTTAGAATAAGTTCTAATGTTTGCAAACCACGAGTTTTAGGACATAAAACCCAACACATCATTCTGTTGATTGGTTATATTAAATGGACACATTGTACAGCTGTAACGACCCGAGTTCAGGAGGGGTACATGAATGAACCGATATCACATCTGAATGAGAGGGATTCTGAGGACATGAAAGTATGGTTAAGAAAGGCTTACAAGAATTGAAAGTTACTACCAATATCAACAAGGTGCACCTTCCTTTTCGGTGGCTCAATCATGCTTAACTTGGAGCAATCATATGTTTGGGTTGACCTCCAAATTTTTCCTAAGATGCATGTGAGTGAGGACGAAGCATGTTTGAAAGGACCCGTGTTGGTTTGTGGGGACAATTTCACTTCTAGAAGCATTCAAGGCAAGTTTTACTTGTTGGTGATCGGGGATTTTCCAATCGCTCGTTGCGTTCATGACCGATTGAGAGAAATACGTGATGAAAGAGTTCTTCAAAGGTATTGTCATTCGATCCTAGTATTTAATTTAAGTAGCATGTTGTAAGTAAGTCTTCAATGCATAATCGTTGATGTTTGATTGTAAATATTTATGTTCTTTCACAATGGAGTTTGGAATGATCCGAACAATGTTGATAAACGCCTCGAAACTTTGATATGAGCTTCATAACATTAAGGATATAACTTAAATTAGACAAAAATTTATTGAGCATCAAAGAATCTAACAAGGATAAACCTACAACATCCAAAATCTTACCCAATCAGAATCCAACGAGCGGATGATTGGGCTAGGGTGACGGTCGGAGGAGGTTGCACGGCTAGTAGAAACGTTGCGACGCGGATGGCATCAAGGGTTTGTGGCAACAAAGACAGTGGCGGTTGAATGCACGAGAAGGAGGGAAGCGGCTCGGACAAGAGCTTTAGCGCGGCTAGCATGGACTCGACGGCGACGACTACCTGTGGCCATGGGTGGCGGCACGAATAAATAAAATTGAAAAAATTCAGGTCCAGCGGCGTGAATCGAACAAGAAAAAAGTAAAATTCTTGTTTTCTTTTTTCTTTTTTCTTTGCATGAATCTTGATAGCCCTAAACACATATAAAAATATAATTTTCTTTTCAAAATCCTAATTCTCATGTGAATACATACATTATTATATTGTATTTTTTTTTTCCCTTCTCCCTCTCACGTTCCAAAAAAAAAAAAAAAAAAAAAAAAAAAAAAAAAAAAAATCCAAACATTTTACCCAATCTTTTCCAAGTCTCCTAATTACCAATCCACACCTACACATCCAAAACCACATATTCTTTTATTCCCTCAAATTTTGAATTGAATTATCCCATAATAATTATTTTTTTAAAGAACAAAACTCAAATTTAGTTGTCTTAACCAACAAACTCAATTATTCTCAAATTCCAAAATACCCAAATATTTAAACTACAATTACCTAAAAATTTGGGACATCACATAGAGGAAAAAATAGAGTTTCTCAATAAATATAAAAAGTAGAGAAATGAGGAAATATGAAATTATTATATAAATATTACATTGAAGTTGAGTTGTTTACATGAACTTAACAAGTTTGTTGGCAAACTACCCCTAAAAATAAGAGTTGATAGAGTAGGTTTGGGATAAAATTTGAACGTCAAGGGTAAGCCAATTTTCAAACTTTCGGTGAAATTACTAAAACCAATTGAATAGTCTATAAATAACTTTGATAATTTAGTCCATTTTAGACTTTAGGGGGTGTTGGTAATTTTGGGAGAGTTTAGTGGGTGGGCTTGTTTGGCCCACCGATAAAACAAAAACAACGAGTTTAATAACCCACTATTTTACTTCCTCTCAACACCCCTAAATCGATGTGTTTTCTTTAACTCTCCCCTTAACTCCTTCATTACTCTCCCTGTTATTTCACTCTCTCATATTCTCCTTTCTCATCCGTTTAGTTCGTCCTCTTTGTCTCATCTATTTCTTTTCCTCATATTTTCTCTTATCAATCCATCATTTGAATCACTCTTTGCTCTTCTCTGTATATTTTTCTATGGCCGTTTTCATGGTTTTTTTCCCCTAAGATCTACTACGTGTGTGGTTATTTGTTGTAGTTTTGATTATTTGTTAGGGGTGGTCATTCAAACCGCAAAAACCGAACCGAACTGAACTAAAAACTCAATGAAACTGAAAAATTCGGTTCAGTTTGGTTTCACTTTCGAAAACCGAATCGAACCGTTTTTAACTAATATATATATATATATATATATATATATATAAGAGTAAAACCGAATTCAAATTGAACCACTTTTAATTTAAAGAAACCGAATTTAAAACCGAACCGAATCGAACTGCTTTTAATTAAAAAAAGAATATAACATGGATTTTTAAAAATACCAAAACCGAATTTGAAACAGAACCGAACCGCATATTCGGTTCGGTTTGAACCAATAAATCGCTTCCGTTTCCACCCCTATTATTTGTCTTCTTCCTCTTTCGTTTTTTTTTTTTTTTTTTTTTTTTTTTTTTTTGTTCAGATCAACATTTATTGGGAGTTTTTGTTAAAAAAATTTGGATCTATCTTTTCCCCTTTTTTTTTCAGAGGCCGATAATGATTTTTTTTCCAATACATCACTTGCTCCAAAATTTGTATTAAAATATCTAAGTTCGGTTTAAAATTCATATTTTTTTCATTTTCGTTTCAGTTAATTCATTCTGTGTCTTGTTTCTGTTTTGTGCATTTATCTGTATTGTTAAAAAAAAAATATCCATCTAAATCATCTCTTTTTTGTTTCAGATCATTGACTATATTTTTTTATTTTGATTTAAATTGTTTTTAGTTAATTGATCTTCTTTTTTTTTTCTTCTCAATATATTGAAATCAATATTAAATTTGTTTATTGGGGTTGGAATTTTCTGTTTTGTTTTGAAATTGAAATCTTTTTTATTTTTATTTTTCTATTTTCCATATATTAATTTTGCTTATTGGAGTTTGATTTCTTCGTGAATAATTGAAGGTTAAAAAGTGATTGTCAGATAAAAGGAAAAATGTCCATTTTGTTGTAATGTAACATGTATTTGTGTGGAAAAATATAATTATTTTGCAATTGAGTGTTTAAATTGTGTGATTAAAAATAAATATGCTACATTTTTCCAAAAGATAAAATAAAAATATTGTCTAATATTTAAGATTATTTAGTGTTCATGTTTGAGTGTTAAGTATGTTTAGAAGTGGAGGAAAACTATGTTATGTAATCAGGTGTTCAAAAATTAAATTCAAAATTGTGCATTTAGTATATGAATACTTTGTAAGAATTGTCATGTTTTAAGAATGAAAAAAATGGATTTTTTTTTCTTAAAGGTTAGAAAATTAAGTTTATAGTTGAAAATTAAAATCGAGGGTAGCAAAAAAAAAAATCAACTCAATTTTGCACCCCAAACATAAACTTTCTCACTCAACTCAAATCAACTCAGCACCACAAACATATACATTAATTATCAATTCAACTCAACTCAGCACCGAAATCACAAATAATTTAGGCTTCATTTGATAATCATTTCATTTTTTATTTTGTTTTTTTTTTTAATTAAACTTATTTCTTCTCCATTTCTTATCATAATTTAATTTTTCTTAAGTATAATAATTAAATTTTTAGTCAACTTAAAAAAAACACACACGAAATTTTTAAAAACTATTTTGTTTAATTTTCAAATTTTAGCTTGATTTTTTAAATTAAGAATTTTAAACAGATAAGAGGAAAAAAAAATTTGAAGTTGAAAATAATATATATAAATTTAATTTTAAAAAATAAAATGGAGATCATAACTTTTAAAACAATAATAGTTCAACATAAATAATTCAAAACACTGGCGCACGGTAAGTGTTTAGGGAGAGAGGAAGAGTTGGGAAATGGGATGACAATAATTATAAATCAATATCGTCACGTTAAGTGAGCCGTACAGTGTGTGGACATGGGGAATTGGTCCACTTAACTCCAATTTTTTTCCTTAAAAAAATTACCATTTTGTTTTAATTTATAATTTTTTTTTTATTTTGAAATTTTACGGTGAGAAGTAAATAAAAAAAAATGAGGGTAGAGACAAATTAGCGTTCCGCAGCATCATTTTTCTGTTCGGTATCAGCTCTGCTCTGTGCCACTGCCACACACTGCACTCCACTCTCCACTCGATAAATTTTGTCCCATCTATTTCTTCATAATAATTAGATTCATAATTAATTCGCAATTATTCTTCTTCTATTTTGTTTCAAATTTCCAAGTTTTATTATTTGAGCCCATATACAAGCCCAAGTGGGCCTTTTCTTTCGGCCCAAATTTCATATTGGGTCCATGGGCCTGTCTGCTGCAACATCTAGTTAGCCCATCACATAATTCTATCCGGCCCATCTTGTATAAGATGAAAAACGCCTTTTCATTGAGGAATTCGGAGTATATAGTTAGATTTTAGGTTTGATTGGACTCTCTAATGTGTGATTGTTAGAAACTAGGTTATTAATATCTAAACGTACAGGGTAATTGTGAAAGCGTAAGCTATCAATTTTCGAACACATATTGATTCTACGGAAAACTAAATAAATTAAATCTCTTAATGCATATATATCTCCTTCACCTACATCGAGAAGATTTAGGAAAGGCATGGACTCCAGTTTTCAATCATCTTAGTTAGAAACACTTAAACTTAGTATACTAACTCTAATTAAATTCCTTATGTATTCTCTAGTTGGAGAGTGGGAAAAATATGTGAGTAGTCAAAGGCTTTGAGAAAGTGCTATTGTACTCGGGATCGGGAGGGAGAATTATTATGTGTGATTGTAACAATTTTTCACATAGTGGATTTCTTTATTGTGGTTTGTGGTTTTTCTCCGAACTGAGAGTATTTTTACGTAAATTCTTGTATTTCTAGTTTTATTGCTTTCTTATAATTTCTCTGTTATTTTTCTACTTATTCATGTGGTAGAAGTTTGAGGTATTTCCCAACAAGTAGTATTAGAGCATTAGATTTGGAGTTTCTTGAATTTTCGAGTATGTTCTGCGGTTGCAGCATCGTTTGAGCTTCTACATCGGTGAAGAATTTTTAAAACGAGTTGCATGTGTGAATTGTTCACTATTTGTTGTTTTACTAGGAAAAGAAGTAGATATGTCAAGCTTTATGAGTTCGGTAAAGTTTAATGTGGAGAAATTTGATGAAATGATCAACTTCGGCTTGTGGCAAGTGCAAGTCAAGGATGTGTGTGATACAAATTGGGTTACATAAGGCCTTGAAGGGAATACATGACAGTGGTGCTTCTAAAGAGTTAAGCGGTGATGGTGGTCAAGAATAGTCTAGCGATAGTTCCAGTAAAGGTTTTAAAACATCCAACATGAGCAATGAAAATTGTAATGAGGTGGATTTGAAAGTTGTAAGTTGAATCAGACTAAATTTGGCTAAGAATGTTATTGCAAATGTGCATGAAATTTCAACAGTTAAAGAGCTTTAGGAGAAGCTCGAAGCAATGTATCAAGCAAAAAGCATCTTAAATCAGTTGTACTTGAAGGAGCAAATTCACACATCGTGAATGGTGGAAGGTACAAAATATCATATCATTTGGCTATTCTCAATGACATTGTTTCTGAGGTGGAGGTGATAGGAGTGAAGATAGAAGGTGAATATAAGGCACTCCAACTCATATGGTCACTTCCTTATTCTTTTGAACACATGAAACCAATCTTAATATACGGGAAGGAAACTTTAGTATTTGCCGAGGTTGTTAGTAAATTTTTGTATGAGGAAAGAAGACTGAATAGTGAAGGACGTACGGTTAGACATATTTAAATAATAATACATTTAAGTTTAATTAAAGTATGTGCTAGGTATGCGGATTAATAATTTATCACATTGGCTTATTTTGTTAGATTGTGTCATATTATGTGACCTAATCAATTAAGATCCTAGATTCCTAATTGAGTATGAACTCATCGGATAGAAGCCCACTTCTAGTTAATTTTAATGGGAACCTAATTGAACTAATATATAAAGAGACATTAAGGCTATGGTCTCCAATATACCAAAACAATAAGCGTCAAGCTTTCTTGAATCTCATGTAGAGAGATTCCACTAAGAGCATTCGACATTTTGGTTAAGGAAGACAATAGCCACTTTAGAGCCCTTGTTAATCTTTCAATGAAATCTAGTACGTATATATACTTGATAATTTGACATAAACGATCCTAGGATTTATCTATTCAATATAGATGTAAAATATTTTTGCTAACAAGTGGTATTAAAGCATGAATTTTATGTTAGATTGTTGGTTTATATTTGTTTTTATTGAGTTTTTATTCAATTTTGGTCTTGGTTAAAGAAAGAGGGTTTAAAGATTTGTTTTTTTAAAATAATAATTTTAAAAAAAATAAATAAATAAGGTACAGTGTGCAGTCGAACGGCGACTGTAGATCTCGCCGGCGGAGGGACATCACCGACGTGTATTCTTGCCGACGACAATGTCATTGTTTTGTTGGTCCTTGGCCAATTGCTTTTGCCCGCTTTGTTTATTTGACGAAATTGATGGTTTTTTTTAATTATTTTTTAAAAAAAATTTAATTTAAGGTTACAATTGGTTGAAAATCTTATATTTATCCAGAATTAATCCATTTTAATTCAATCTGAACTTCTATTGGAATAAATCAAAATCGTTGGTAATTCCTAAGACAATTCCTTTTTAATTAGGAATTGGTTTATGATTACCTATTTAATTGGTTTAAATTATTGAATTTATATCTCTTTTTCAATTAACACTTTTGTGATATTAAAAATTTTAGTTTTTTAAATGGGTGATTATATGAATGTAAATCTCAATTTTAATTGATAATTTTGTGTCTAAGTTCTAATCAGATTGATCATTATCATAGATTAAATTTTAATTTGATTAATCACATTGTAGTTTTAAGTTTAATTGATCATGATGTGGATTTAAGTTAAATTTTGATTAATTATGTCGTGGACTCAATTTTAATTGATCGTATTGTGGATTCAAGTTTAATTGATCATGTTGTGGTGTCACCTTCAATATGATTGGTAACTTTTGGAGATATTCACATGTTTATGTTATTTAAATGTATTATATGCAATTATTATGTAAATTTTAGTAAAGATTTTTGGTATTCTTGTCTATTATTTTTGTACAATGATATTAATATATTATTATGTCTTATAATTTGGATTGAATTGGTCAAAATAATATGTTACCAAAGTTGCCTTTGTTATCTAGATTAGTTTAATTATGAAATATAAGATATGCATATTCATGCGGATGATTATCGGTCCAAAAGAAGATAATTATTTGGCCAAATTGTGGGTATGCATGTGGTAATGAGTATGTGACAATTATAAGGTTTGCTCATGTGAAAAATAGTCTATTCAAAGAAATGTTGATTTTTTACAAAGTTTATTGTTAATACTTAGACTACAATATTGAGAGTAACATTCACAGTTGGTGTCTGTGCCCAAACATATACTCACAATCAATGTTGTGTTAAGTATATTGTAAAAGAGGCCCACCATATATATGAAATTATTTTTCATATTTTAATTGTGAGTATATGTTTTGTTGTTTATTGTTTTAGTTGGTTTTAGTCAAATATTTGGAAATCTAAGCAAATCTTGAAGTTTGCTCCATTATTGAATGGAGCAAACTTCAAGATTTGAAAGGAAAGCCATACTTCTCGGGTGTATGGATCTGGACCTTGCATTAAGGACCGATAAACATATTTCTGTTTGAAGGACTATGAAGTCTGATGCGAAAGCACGATCGGGCTCAATTATCAATTTCACATAAATTAAAATTCATAAAAACCTAGTTATCCATTCTAAAGAAAAAATACATCATACTTTAACACATTATAGAAGGAATTTAGGGTTAGTCACACTTACCCTTAAGCCAAAAGAATCTATGTGAATTTCTCTCGACGAACAATCATAATCACAAACCCTTTGATGATCATGAACAAAAAACCAAATAGTCAACAGTTTGGACACTACCACAAGATATTCCTCTGTATTCTCCTTGGAGTTGAGAATTACAGGAGTGTGTGGCTCTGTTGATAATTTTGGAAAGAGATAAAGTTTTGGTTTAGAGGATAAGAGATTTTTGCAGAGCAGATCAATTTTAAAAAAATTCAAATATTTATTTTCTCTCATTATAAACGTTATGTTATAATGTATCAAATATATCATATATATTAAATCTATCACGTATAATTAATTTAAATTAATTGTATCATATATAATTAATTCTCTCAATTAATTTGAATAGTTCAAATTTATCCAAAATTAATTCTCAATAATCCGAGTTGAGCTACATGGGAAACCTTATGAACAAGTAGATTGAAATTCCTATAGTACTTGATCAATTAATTAAACTCCTTTAATTAAATTAATCAACTTCTATTAACTGCCGGTCACTCCACTAAAAATCGACAGCTACACTCTTTACACTACATATATATTTTTGTGTCCATTGGAAATAACCAGTCAATAGTTCGATAACCCTTCACAAATTGTTCGTAAATACAGCTAGGCCAAAATTACCATTTTTTTCCTATAGTTACATTTATCTCTTAAACACTATTGATCCCTTTAATGACCAATAAGTCATAGTTCAATTATAACCAAACTCCTTTCGGGCCAAGAAAATGTGTGACACCACATTTTTCAAGCCTTGGAATCAGCCCTCAAGAGAGTAATTTATCTACTTACCCCGACATTAGGGAATAGTGAATTCCGTCTTGGGTAGTTGTATTCCCAATTCCTCAATCAGACGAATCCCCAAAATGGTTGGCATATTGAATCAGCGAACTAGTCACTCTCACCAATGCAAATCAAATGACCACCTTCATAGGTAAGAGTTCACAACTCATTCAGGATTTAGGTCATGTCACCTATGCTCATCCTGGTGAAATGTAAGTTTTTACTATTAACGATGTTATATAATGAGACTATTCATTTCACGGTCCGATCTTATACAAACTCTTTTGTATAGAACACTCCACTCACATGTCTCTACCTGAATAATCAGGACGGAATCATTTGTAAAACTTTACAACAACAATAACATCTATAAAGCGGGTCGTATTCGTAGTGTCACCAGGATGAGGTATCCAGTCTTATCCATATACTATAGATCGTTCAGGTTATCACTTAAATATAATCCACTTGTATGTCTCAACATACATGTTTAAGCTTCAGAAGATAACCTTGGACATTTGTTTATTGGTTTTGTGGGTTAATGCTACTAAATGTCGAATAAAATACCTAAGATTTTATTAAATAAATAAACTGTTTATACAATACAATTACAAACTACAGAACTCACAAGATTTAGGGCATTGACCCTAATACTACCGAGGAATAACCAGGCTAATATAGAAAAGTGAGAATGACCAAATTGCATGTGTCTGATGATCATTAAGCACTCCATTTCGAAGCCTATTCGGTGCTCTATCACGGAAAGTGAAAATGCCAATAGTTCCTTGCTCAAATTGAGAAATATTTTGCTAAAAATGAAAAAGGGGAATTAAATAGTCTTTTGACTTCTTTAACTTCCATGAGGTATAAGAGCAATGGGAACATAAGAGGGTACATTATGAAAATATCCAATTTCGTAGGTAAATTAAAGGCACTTGATATCGAGATAAATGGAAATTTACTAGTATATCTGGTACTTATCTATTTCTTGCATAATTCATTTAATTTAAGATAAGCTATAATACTCAGAAGGATAAATGAGTATTAATGAGCTCATTTCACCACGCGTGTAAGAAAAAGATAGAATTAAGAGGGAAATAACAGAAAGTGCTCATTTGGAAACTGGCTCTCGTGATAAGAAGAAAATTAATTTGTGGATGCTGTAGAAGGAACATCTCAACAAAATTAAAACAATAAACAAGCTATTGAAAATCCTTGTTTTTCTACAAAAAGAAATGCCGCTTCAAGAAAGATTGTCTTAAGTAAGCCAAATGGTATGTAAAGAAGGGTAAACTTCTTATTTTGGTTTGTTTTGAAGTTAATTTAGCTCTTGCACCAACAGATATTGGGTGGGTAGATTCTGGCGCTACTACTCACATAAGTATA
The DNA here is from genome assembly GCF_009727055.1 of Benincasa hispida. NCBI lineage: Eukaryota > Viridiplantae > Streptophyta > Magnoliopsida > Cucurbitales > Cucurbitaceae > Benincasa > Benincasa hispida. The sequence goes on from NC_052352.1 coordinate 48,424,133, forward strand.
TCAATGTAGGGTTGCACTTGGAGTTTGTCGCCAAGTGATGCTGAAAGATTCATCTATGTGGGCGATGACAAAACAATTTTAGTTAAAGCTATTGAGAAATTTAGATTATGATTAAAAGTTGGTTGTTATTTGAGTTTGAATGAGACTCTTATTGTACAGTCATTTAGACAAAATTTAGTTTCTATTTCTAGTTTAGACAAATTTGGTTTTTCTTGTTCTTTTGAAAATAATAAAGTTAGTCTTTTTTCTAAACTTATTGGTGACGGTTCTTTAATTGATAATCTATACATGCTTGATTCTTTTGCTTCATTTAACAAGATCCAATTATCCAATTCATGTAGAACAAATCGTAAATTAAATGAGAATTCCGCTATGTTATGGCACAAACGTTTATGTCACATCTCTAAACAGATAATTCAGAGACTTGTGTTAGACGGAATCATTGATTCCCTTGATTTAAGTAACTTGGACGCTTGTGTGGAATGTATTAAGGGAAAATAGACAAACATAAGAAAATTAGGTGCCAACAAATGCTCGAACGTCTTAGAACTAACACATATAGACATTTGTGGTCCATTCCCTATAGCTTATTGGAATGGAAAACAATATCTTATTACGTTTATAAACAACTATTCAACCTATATCTAATTTGTGAGAAGTCTCAATCTTTGGACGTTTTCAAGTCTTTCAAAGCTGAAATTGAACTTTAACTTAGAAAGAAAATTAAAGTCATCAAATCAGATCGTGGTGGTGAATACTACAGTAGATATGATGGATATATTGAGGATGATGCCCTAAATCTTGTAGGGTACTATAGTTTGTAAACTTTGTATGAACAAACTCATTTTGTATTTAACAAAATATATGATATTTTATTCATTGTCTATAAAATATGTGATATTTTAGTTGCATTTACCACAAACTAATAAACTAACATCCAAGGTTATCTTTATAACTTAAACATGTATGTGGAGACATACGGGTGAATCATGTTTAAGTGATAACCTAAATGGCCTATAGTAGATGAATAAGGTTGGGTACCTTATCCTGGTGATACTACGAGTATGGCTTGTTTTGTAGGTGTTACAATTGTTATAAAGTGCTACAAATGATCTGATCCTGTCATGTATTAGATATGTGAGCGGGGATATTCTATACAAAGGAGTTTGTATAAGACCGAACCACGAAATGTTTAGTCTCATTATATAATGTCGTTCATAATAGAGACTTGCATTTCACCAGCATGACTGTAGGTTACATGACCTGAATCTTGAGTAAGTTGTGAACTCCTGCCTATGAGGGCGGTCGTTTAATTTGTATGGGTGAGAGTGGCCAGATCGCGACTCAATAAGCCTATCATTTTGGGGATTTGTCTGATTAGAGAGTTGAGAACACAACTACACGAGATAAAATTCACTCATTCCCCAAGGCAGGGGTAGGTAGATAAATTGTTCCCTTAAGGGATGATTCTGGGTCTTGAACAATGTGGCGTTGCACCCTCTCTTGGCCTGAAAAGAGTTTAGTCATAGTGGGACTATGATCTATTGTTCATTAGAGGGATCAATGGTACTTAAGGAGTTAGATGTAACTATATGGGCAAAACGGTAATTTTTTCCAATTGCACTTACGAGCAATTTGTGAAGGGTCATCGTACTGTTGATTAGTTATATCCAATGGACACAAAAATATATCTGCAATGCGAAAGTTACAGTTGTCGATCTTTAGTGGAGTGCGTGACAGTAAATGGATGGTGAATAATATAATTAAAGAGTTTAATTAATTATTCATGTACCATTGAAGCTTCAAGCTATAGGTCCATGAGGTCCCCTTGGTAGCTCAATAGGATTTAGTTGAGAATTAATTTTTGGATTATTTTGAATTGTTCAAATTAATACAGAGAGTTAATTATATATGATGTAATTGAATTATTTCAATTATATATGATATAATTGTCATAATGTATTCGATACATTATAGCTTAATGGGAAAAATTAAATATTTGAATGAGATTCAAAAATATTTTCTATGAATATGATTCATAGTTATTAAATTTAATATAAATATGATTTATATTAAATGTTATATAATAGAGAAAATAAACTATAGTTTATATTGTATGTGATACAATATTAAAACTATAGGTTATATGTTATATTTGATATAACATATAATTTAATATAAATATAATATGATAAGTTAGTTATCATATTTATTTATATTATTATTATTTAAATAACAAGGAAGGGAGTTGACTCCCTTCCCCATCTTTTCTCTCCATCCACTTTAGTGGTGTGGTTTATTTCTTGATGGTAAGAAGAATAAAAGATTTTTTTTCTTTTTCGACGTTGGTGTTAAAATGATTGAGAGAAAGTTTACAGAAGGGTTCTATATCTTTGAGAGTTCTTTGTAAAAGCTCCCAATCTTCTTCTTCATCCAAATCAAACCTATCCATCTTAACCAAAATAGTCAAAGTCCACCACTTTTGGGTTCTCATTCTGAGAATACCAAGGTAACATTGTGGTTGTGTCCGGATTTTGGTTCGAGAAAATCTTGAAGAAGTCTTCAAGTTGTACATGTTCGAGGGAGAAACGCAAAGAAATGTTCTTCAAAGGCGAGGTTTCTTGAAACCCTTTTTCATTTAAAATCATGTTGTAATTTAATTGTAAATGCATATCTTGTTGTATGTTTACTGTAAACTTTATATTCGATAATTTGTGGAATTTGGTCGATCCGCTTCCACTCAAGGTTCTTCTCATACGAGTTCCTTCAGGATAAGGTGAGCAACGTCCAGGGTCCTTTTCCAAATACCTAGAAGAGTGTGGAATCGTCTCGTAATACACTATGTTGGGCAAAACCAACCTGAATGGTGTAGCGGAAAGATGAAATAGAACACTTAAGGATATGGTAAGAAGTATGATTAGTCATTCTTCTTTACCAGAATCCTTCTAGGGTGAGGCACTAAAGACTACAACATATATCCTTAAAAGAATACCTAGTAAAGCAATAGCAAAAACCCCTTTGTGAGTTGTGGATAGGAAAGAAGCCTAGTATTGGGCATTTTCACATCTGGGGTTGTCCAACTGAAGCTAGGCCTTATAGGCCTATCAAAAGAAAATTGGACTAAAAAACTATTAGCTGCTATTTGGTTGGGTATTTCGAGCGCTATCGGGATTTCAAGTTTTATGATCCCACTTCTAGATCATTGTGTTAAGACGAAAAATACTAGATTCCTTAAGGATGTTGAGTTTTTTTTTTTTAGGGGATGGGGGAAGATAACATAAGGGAGGTTGTCATTGAAGAGGAATTAGTTTTTTTCCTAATGTGGTTATAAATGATGTTCAGACTCCAATTCACGACTTCACTATTGAACCAATTATATAACAAGACAACATTGAAATCCCCGTTGTTGAACCTGAAGTTTAAACTCAACAACTTCAAGAAGTGCCACTAAAGAGATCCATTGGAGAGAGAAGAAATGCAATTTTAAATGATTATATTGTGTGTTCTTAAAAAATATCAAGATGATGTGGACATAATGGAAGATGATCCAATCAACTTCCAACGAGCTCTATAAAGTTTTAAATCTTAAAAGTAGATAAATGCTATGGAAGAGGAAATAAAATCTATGAAAGATAATGACGTTTAGGGACTTGTCGAATTGCCATCAGGAGTGAAACCCATAGGTCGTAAATGGATATTTAAAACCAAAAGGGATTCGCATGGCAATATCGAAAGATATAAGGCTCGTCTTGTTGCAAAAAGTTTTACTCAAAAGGAAGGTATTGGTTACAAAGAGACTTTCTCCCTGATTTCATAAAAAAACTCTTTTAGGGTAATCATGGCACTGTTAGCTCACTTTGATTTTGAGTTACACGGATGGATGTAAAAACTACGTTTCTACATTGATGAGACAATTTATATGGTGCAACCAGAAAACTTTGTGTCTTATAATTCGAAGTATATAATGTGCAAATTGAATAAATCCATCTATGGTCTCCAGCAAGCCTTTCATCAATGGTATCACAAATTCCACAAAGTACTTACCTCCTTTGGTTTTGAGGTGAATATAGTGAGAGATTGGGTATATCACAAGTTTAGTGGGAGTAAATCTATCTTTTCGGTGTTATATGTCGATGACATACTCATAACAAGTAATGAGTTAGGTTTATTACACGACACTAAGAGGTTTCTCAAAAAGAACTTTGAGATGAAAGATCTTGTTGATGCTTATTTTGTATTAGAAATTAAAATACTGCGAGATCGTTCTCAAATATTTTGAGATTGTCACAAAAGAACTACATTGAAAAGATTTTTAGTAGATTTGACATGAAAGGTTGTGCACCAAGAGATATCCTGATAGCTAAAGGTGATAAACTTCATTTAGGTCAATGCCCTAAGACTGTATTCGAGACTAAGAAGATGTAGAAGGTTCACTGTGCATCGACGGTTGGAATTCTAAGTATGTACACGTCCAGATACTGCGTTCATAATTGGAATGTTAGACAGATATTTGAGTAACCCGGGATGAATAATTGGAAAGTAGCCAAACAGATTATGAGGTATTTACAGAGAACAAAAGATCATATGCTCATTTATCGGAGATTAGAAGTTTTGGAGATCATTGGGTATTCAAATTCCGATTATGCTAGATACCAAGACGCTTTGCGATCCACTTCAGGCTATATCTTCGGGTTGACTTGAATAGTTGTATCTTGAAAAAGTGTTAAACAAGCACTTGTGACTTCTTCTACCATGGTTGCGGAGTTTATAGCATGTTATGAGGCATCCAATCATGGAATATAGTTTCGAAATCTTGTTACTGGGTTGTGGATAGTGGTTAGGATAGAAAGACCACTAAAATTATTTTGTGACAATAAATCGGCAATGATGTATTCCAGTAATAACAGAAACAATACGAGATCAAAACATGTTGACATGAAGTTTTTGGTTGTTAAATAAAGAGTTCATAATGGTCAAATTTCAATAGAACACAGAGGAACAAACTCTATGTAGCAGATCCATTGACTAAATGTTTACCACCTGAAGTTTTTTATGAGTATGTTGCTCACATGGGTGTTAGTAACTTTTTTGATACTATGGTTTAGTGGGAGTTTTTTATTGGTGATGTTCTTTGACCTTATTATTTTTTTTTAATATATATATAGAATAAAGTTGACAGTTTATGTTTTATTATCTGAACTTGTTTATCATGCATGCAATTTAGTATAAAGTTTTTAAGAATGATCTCCCTAAGGAATCTGGATAAATTGGAAACAAATACAATCTAGATCAATTTGCATGTAATTTCCATGTTATCCATCCATACTTGATCTATGTCATTGAATGTATTGGAATTTGTGATTCAGGAAGGTTTAGTTACAAGGGTAGTAACGAAATCCGTCTTGATTTCATGCAAAGATGGACCAAATTGAACTGAAGGGGAATTCTATTATTGAAATAACTTGTTTATGCACGGTTAAGGTTTATGTGATTTAATTATATCAAGTACACATACATAGCCTAAGTGGATGATTGTTAGACGTATTTAAATAATAATATGTTTAATTAAAATATGTGCTATATATGTGAATTAATAATTTATCATATTGGGTTATTTTATTAGATCGGACCATATTATGTGATATGATCTAATTAAGGCCCTAGATTCCTAATTAAGTATGAACTTAATAGGTAGAAACCCGTAACTAGTTAATTAGGGTTTAATAAGAACACTAATGTATATTAAGAGGCCTTAGGGCTATAGTCCGTAATATACCAAAACAATAAGTCATCAGTCTTTCTTGAATCTCATCTAGAGAGAAATCCCACTAAGGGCATTCAGAGTTTTTGTTGAGAAATATAATAATCATTTTAGAGCATTGTTAATCTTTCAATAGAATTCGATACATATATATACCTGGCAATTTGGCCTGAATGATCTTAGGATTTATCTATTTTACATAGATGTAAAGTATTTTTGCTAACATGTACTTCATAAGAGGATTCAGTACTGGTAGCTAGCAAGTAGAAGAAGAAGAAAAAGTTCGTGCATAAAAAGGTCTGTTGGCAATGTAGACAATCTTAACACATGGAAAGTGGTTGTCCTAACAAAGTAGATTCGTCAAAAAGTTTTGAGTCGGATGGCTAACGTTGTCTCCGTCGTCATTTAAGGTGACAATCTCTTTGATTGAAAGCAAGACAATATTCATCCTGGTGGTATGTACGCTTTACCATGATAGAGGATGTGATGTTAGCGATTCCATAAGTTTGCTCACGGACATTGACTTGGTGGATATGCAAGGTGTGATGGAAGTTGTGTCGATGACTGAAGGACTTTCAGCTGAGCCAAGTAGGTGGAAGTTACACCATAAATATCAGCATGGTTTATCAGTATGTGACCAAAAAGGAAAATCTTATGAGGTGATATTCCAAATGGTCTACTTTTTATGGTGAAGTAGGTTATAATTCTATGAGATGAGAATTATGGTTGTTGGTGAAGACAATGGACGTTACAGGAGTTGTAGATTCTTCAAATATCTTGCCAATGTGGAATTTATTGGGTTTTAGCAAAATATTAGAAGTGTAGCTGTCCCACATAAAAAAATATTTAGGAAAGTCATAGGTTTGTCTTATATTGAAAAGGTTTATGAAAGTCATGGGTTTGTCCTACATCGAAAAGGTTTAGGAAAATCATGGGCTAGTCTATAAAAGGAATCCATGCCTTTGGTTTTCGTTCGTCTCAGATAGAAACACTTTAAGCTTAGTGTGCTAACTCTAATTAAATTCATTTTGTATTATCTAGATGGAGAGTGGAAAAAAGTTGTGATAGTCAAAAGCTTCGAGAGAATGTTCTTGTACTTGGGATCGGGAGAGAAAATTGTTCTGTGTGTTTGTAACAATTTTTTATATAGTAGATTTCTTTCTTGTGGCCTGTAGTTTTTCTTTGAGTTGGGAGTTTTTTCACTTCTTGTGTTTCCAGTTTTACTACTTTCTCTTAATTATTTCTTTGTTATTTTCCTGCTTATTTCCGCGGTTGAAGTGGAAGATATTTTCCAACACTTCTCATTCGGTAGAAGTAGAAGGTATTTTCCAACAGTTCTCATTCTCGACATAAGTGGAAGGTATTTTCCAACACTTATCCTTCTCTCTTTTCGTTTTGTTTATTTCTGCTACTCCTTTCTATTGCTCTTCTTTCCACCACCAACAACCTCGTTTGCTTATTTCTTTGCAGTTGACGTTCCTTCGTTGTCTACATTACCGTCGCCACCGTGGACATGTATTTGGGTTTGTTTAGGTGAGCATCTGAGATTGTTTTGTGGGCTTTTGTTAAAGTTTTGTTTTCCTTTTTTTTTTTTTTTATGGCTTGACTTCAATTAAATATAGTGCATTTGGATTGGTTCAACTATTTTTAGATTTGTTTTGGTTTTTTTACACGGGTTTTAATCAATAAGGGTATTTTAGATATTTGTTAATTCGTATTTTTTATTTTAAAAAATCATTTTGCTATTTTTACAATTTTGAAAACGTTTTGCTATTTTCTATATGAAAATTTAAAATTTACTATTTATCTTATCATTCTTCTTCATTAGGCAGTTTGTATTCTCTTCATTGGGCAGTTTGTATTCTCAGAAATTAAAGAAAAATTCGATAACTTTTAAAGTTGCATTTTGAATGATGGGGGAAAACATTGGATTTATTACAAGGATGCACATGCTCATCAATAAACAAGTTGATAGAAAACATATGAATAAAGAATAACCATGTCTCATTCCAAAATTGTATGTTCAAGAGGATAAAAGAGACATATGCACGATACAACAGGGTCTCGTTTTAAACACATATATATATATATTTATTACGTGTGTTACGTATGTTTTTCTTTGAAAGTTATTTTAATTCAAGATTTTAAAATATTTGGATTTTTAATAATTAATAGAATCTTGATTGTCATTTTTTAATATCATATTTGTTTTAATTAGTCACTATTTTCATAAGATATGAAATATTTGATTTTTAATAATCAATGAAATCTTTGCTGGTCTGATTTGAATTTTAGATTTAGTATTTTTAGTTTAATGAGTTTTTTATATTTTAGTCTTTTGTTAATTATTCATAGGCTATAATTGTGGAAAATCATTTTGCTATTTTTCTAATTTTGAAACTTTTTTTTTTGTTGTTATTTTTCAAAATAGAATTTTTGAAATTAAATTGGTGTCTTTTGGAGTTGTGAAGTTTGAAGGTTCATGGTGTTATAAGTTTAATAAAGCACAAAATTGACATTATTTAATGGTGGAGTCGGGAAGTCCTTAGATGAAACCAGAAGTGGAATCACAACTCCAATTTCTATAGTCAAACATCTCAATAGATTTTAAAATCTTAGTTAGGTTTTTTTTTTCTTCTTTCGATAATATACTTAAGAAAAAAAGATAAACATACGTAATTCAACTAACATGTAATATATGTTGACAACTAAAAGATTTGTGGTTTGATTACCTACCTTTAATATACTAAAAATAATTAAGAATAAACAATGAGTATTTTTGCTTTATTGTCTATTTTAAAATCTAATAGAACTTTTTAAAATAAAAATGATAGTCTTAAAGAGTTCATATTTCAAATCTAAATTTAGACCATGTCTCGAAAACTCATTTAAGAAAAAAGTGAAAACGACAGTAAATCAATGGTCACAATGTCACTCTACTTTTTGGATTTATTTAATTTTAATCTATGTACTGTTGAATTTTAATATATATACTCTCGATTAATCTTAAATTAAGTCATTTTTGAAGTTTTGTCAATAATTTTCATATAATAAAATATTAGAAAACAAATTATGTGAAAAAGAAAGGTATGCAATGCATATGTTACAACAGAAGGCAAGAGATGGTAGAGACTAAACCTTAGACTTGTATGACTCCGATGCCATATCGATGAATTGATTATTGATAATCACTTAATTTACAATGAAAAATATATTGATTAAATATATATAAAATGTAGAATACGTAAGGAATGTCTAAATCGAGCTTATAAATGAGCCTAAATTAATATTCATAACTTATGATATTCATACACTGTAACACGCGAAATCTAGCTTTTATAACATGAAATTTATGATCATGATTTAATCAATTTCAAGTAAACTTAAAATACCTAATTTTAGGATTTATTTTCAATAAATGATTAAAATAACAAAAAAGAAAGAAATGGACAAAAAATATGTTTTAACTGAAATAAAAAAAAAAAGAAATAGACAAAATTAACGAGAATAATATATTGGCTAATTAATGGAGAGGCCTTTTTCGTGCATCAGCAATTCACTAATGTCAAAACTACCCGCTCTACCATTTTCTTTCCAATAATATCTGATAACTTACGCGCAATCTATAGAGCGTACGCTTATACATTCGATCTAATCACACATAATTTTTTATTATTATTTTTAAAATACAATTTTTAAAAAGGAAATGGGCAAATGTACATTCTTGTCAAGTAGGGTAGTAGTAGGGATGTTAAAAAAAATCGATGATCCCGAAAATTTTGATCAACCAAATTCAATTTATACGATTTGGTTTGAGTTGGATTCAAATAAATTAAGATTTTATAGATTGAGTTAGTTCATGAATTCATCTTAAATAACTAAAATTAACCTGGATCAATTCGAATTTATTATTGATTTTTAAAAAATTATGACTTTTTTCACTTATAGTACTTATATATACATATTTTATTGGAGAATTTTGAAAATAAAAAAAAAATAAAAACTATTTACACAAAATAATAAAATATTTTTTTTTTATGAAAGCTGGTATAAGTCTATCTGTGTCTATCGATGATGAAAACTAAGTCTACTAGTATCTATCGATGATAGAAACTGATAGAAGTCTATCAGTAATATTTGTTAGGCGTTGATCGAAGTATATTAGTGTCTATTAGTATTTTTTTTACTATCTCTGTAAATAGTTTAACATTTTTCCTATTTGTGAAAGTTTATCTATTTTATTATTATTTTCTTGGATAATTTAGTCTCCAACAATTAAAAGAACAATGTTTTAGCACATTCAAAAGAAAAGTTTCATAATATAGATTGAAACTGAAATGCCAATATATACAAATAATTAAATAATTTTTATATTAACATTTTACTTATTTTTATAAAAAAATTAAATACATAACCCGAGTACCCGAACTAATCAAACCCTAATGTTTCTTGGTGCAGTAGATTGGGTTCATTGTTTAATAAAGTTCTATTGGATTGAAAAAACTTGCAACTCAAACAATTGGGTTGGGTATAAAAAAATGCTTTTAACTCAACCCAAGTCAACCCATAAACACCCCTACATAGTGTGAAACTTGTTCAGTTTTAATATTATATTCACAAATTTTCAATTTTAATTTATGTAAATTTAATAATCGGCTAGTTTATTTTCAAATTTTTTATTATATGTTAGCATTTTTTTTATCATAAATATTGAAAGACGTATTCACATGTTTTATTTTCTTACATTAAAATTATTATTGTTATTTAATCCATTGCGACAAAGTTAATTTAAGGACTAGATTTAACCTTTATTTTTTAGACAATGTTAAATTTTAAATTTGATTTTTATGATTTTTAGAATGTTGGAATTTTGTCATTGTAGTTTATAATTAGACTTAAGTTTATGTGGTTTGATAAACTACTATTTATAAGAATTGCATCAAATCATAAGCACTATCGTCAAGATTTTATTTAATCATAAGGATTAAACTCCAACTTCTAAAAAGCGATTGATCCACTAACTTCATAAGTCAACGTTAAATAAAATAAATCAACTTCAATAGAATTAATCATTGAAGTTTGTCCATTCATCGAAAAACTTTATATTCATCTTTTTCTTTTTTATATTTTTGTAATGTAAATATTTACGACTCTTAATCCAAACATAAATTTTATAATTCTAACGTTAGTCTACATTTCATAACCTAATTCAGCGCTTTAAATTCTCTAAATTATAGGACTAACATTTTAATTTAACAAAAAAAAAAAAGGGGAAAAAACCAAAAATTATTTTCCCTCAACGGCGCCTGAAATGAAATCCTCGTCGGGCCCACTGAAGATGCCAATGCCACCACCGTACCCGCAAAAAAGGCAAAAAGATGAAATCTCCAAAATATCCCTAACCGGAAAAAGAGCAACCTAGATTAAGAAAAATAAGAAAGCTGGAAACGTCGTCGTTTGAAAGCTGTAAAAAAGCGGGAATTTTGAGCTTTCCGATGGGCAAAGAAGTCCAAAGAAAAAACTCGAAGATCGAGATTCTGACTATTGTCTGTTCCCTCAGTGGAACATACTTGTCTTCTTGCCCTCTCCAAAGCTTATTCTTTCCCTCTCTTCTTCTTCTCCTTTTCTCAAAAACCCTAAAACCCCTTTGAATCCAAGAAAGAAAAGATATCCATATTCTTCAGAAATTTTGAAGCCCTTGTGAATAATTTCTCTCGGTACTGTTTGCAGAACAAAAAAGTATTTCTTATCCAATGCGAGGAATCCCATTTGCCTCGAATTTCATTTTCCTCTCTGTTTGAGTTTCAATTTCCTCTACTTCTTGGAGAATAGTAAAGTAGAGGAAAAGGCGGAAATACCCCATCATTTTGATATCTGATTTGGAAGGAAAGGAGTAAGAGAGAGAGAGAGATCTATTTCTCTCTGTTATACTCTGTTTTGTTCTTAGAGAACTTGACAGAGAACAAAATCTTTCAGAATGGCAGATCAAGTGCTATGTAGTGCTTGCAGAGCTTTGAATTTGTTTTTGTTTGTTGTTTTAACATCTATTTTGGCCAATGTAGCTTTTGTTTGCGCTAAATCAACTATAGAGCCATGTTCGAACTCCGATTCTTGCAATGCCCTGCTTGGTTACACTCTCTACACCGACCTCAAGGTTTCTGAAGTTGGTTCACTCTTTCAAGTCGATCCCATTTCGATTCTCACCGCCAACGCCATAGATGTTTCATACCCAGATGTTGAAAATCACATTCTACCTTCGCAGCTCTTCATCAAAATCCCTATTTCTTGTTCTTGCGTTGATGGGATTCGTAAATCGGTTTCTACTCGGTACAAGACTCGCCCTTCTGACACTCTTTCGTCGATTGCCGATTCCATCTACGCTGGTTTGGTCTCGTCAGATCAGATTCGAGAGGCTAATTCCATCTCGGACCCCTCTCTTCTCGATGTTGGACAGACCCTTGTTGTGCCGCTTCCTTGTACTTGCTTTAATGGAACTGATAATTCGTTGCCTGCTATTTACTTGTCTTACGTTGTTCAACCTGAAGATACTTTAACTGGGATTGCTTTTAGATATTCGACCACTATCACTGACTTGATGGATGTTAATGCCATGGGCAACCCAGCGATTAAGGCTGGTGATATTTTGGCCGTCCCATTGCCAGGTACGTTATAAGTCTTCTTTGTTTTCTGTTTCAGAAATTTTGGGACATTGATGTTGTTAATCTTCATTTACATGTTCAATGTTTTGTTGAAATCTGTAGTTGATTTATGATGGCCGTGAATTGTAAGAAACTAATGATGTCTAGATGGTTTGCTGAAATTTGGCAGTTAAAAGGAAATGAAGTGATGAACGTGCTATGTTTTAGTCATTAGACAGACTTCTGGGTTCATAACTAATTGTTTCTGAAGTTGTGGGGATGATTGTTGCTTCTTCTTCTTTGCAGCTTGTGCATCTAAGTTTCCTACGTATGCCACCGACTCTGGCTTGATCGTGCCCAATGGAAGCTATGCCATTACGGCGAGTCATTGTGTGCAGTGTAGCTGTGGACCAGGGAACCTCAAGTAATTGAGCAGCTTTTTTTTTTTTTTTTTTTTTTTCAGTTGATATGGTTTTCTGATAATTGATGGATTTAATTTGCTTAACTGTTTGTTTTGAAACAGTATGTATTGCATGCCTGCTCCCTTTGCTGTTTCTTGTTCGAGTATGCAATGCAGAAACAGCAATCTAATGCTTGGGAATGTCACTGCACAGCAGAGTAGTGCAGGTTGCAATGTTACATCTTGTAGTTATGGTGGTTTTGTAAATGGCACCATATTGACGACGTATGTCTCTTTTTCTTCTCATTTGGTTTCAAGGTTTTTGATTAAGTTGGGTATGCCATTGTGGAGAGTTTCATTCAAATAATCTTTATGATTAATCTATATTTATTTCACAGGTTGTCTTCGATTCTTCAGCCTCGATGCCCAGGTAATTGTTCTTTTTGTTTTGGTTTAACCTTTATGCCCAGAAAACTTACCTTTCAGGTTGTTTCGTTTGGTGGGTTCATCAAAATTTTAAAAGATCGTGAGTTTTACCGGTTGATAGTTGCCTTTGAGCACTTGTCCAAAGTGCTCTCAATGGATTATTTATGTTGATTGGTAAATTCAAGATAAAATGTTAACTGTAGAAGTTCAAACAGATCCATTTTGCCTCTTTTGGAATTCAATTGAAAATCAAAATAATCACTTTAGCATCTATGTAAGTTGTTAAATGCAAACCTTATCATGCTTTTCTTCATTTCAACCGAATTTGCAGGGCCACAGCAATTTCCCCCACTTAAAGCCCCCCCTACTACAGTAATCAGAGATACAAACTTTGCACCTGCACCTGCTCCTCAATTTGATGGCTCCGGATCACCTGCACCCGGGTCAGGATTGATCCCTTCAACAACTGGTTCTCTCCCTGGACTCCCGCCAGCTAGTGGTCCCGTTGGTAGTACTTCTGGGATGAACTCCGCCCCTTCCTTTGCTTCCTCATTGGTGAATCCATTAGCTAGTATCCCTGCTGCCTTTCTTTTATTTATCATTGTCAATTTCTTAACATCATTTTCATTGTAATTCTTTTCATGGTGGGGTGACTTCATGGTGGGCTTTGTATTATTTGTGGTTTATATGTTTTGAGATTTTTCTCCTGTATGCTGGCTGTATGTAAACCGTTATTTATTCTTCCCCATCGAGACTGATGTATGAATGCGGCGAACTGAAGGGTTTTTGAGGTCATTTCTTTGTTTTCTTGTAATTGTACTCTTTCTGTCGTAGAAGATACTGCACATCGCTGTGATTGTTTATGTAAGATTGATTTATTTTCAACTTGTTACATCCATTCCAACCTTGCTATTTAAAGTTACCGAGTTGGAAAAATATGTTTCCAGTTAGACACTATGCAATTTAGAGAAGTTTTGCAATATTATCTTAGTGTCTTACTGCTTCAGATGCTAGTTAAACAAAGAGCAGAGATCTGGTAGGACCAATGTTATTCAAATGATACACATGATCATTCAGTTCTGACTTCTAGTAATCGAGCTGTGAACATTGTGTGGGAATGAATGATACAACTTTTTTTTCAAGGTCATGAAGAACCAACATATTTTGATGTTGCATACTGCCGAAAATCGACAAACCTCCTGCAGCCCCCATTGCTAAGCACACAATCCCTAGCTCCTCATTGACGACCATATAATTCTCGACTGGGAGCTTTAAGTCGAGATCCTCAAAATGAAATATCAAATCAGGCACATCAAGTTTACTATTGTTGTGGGAAGGTAGTTGAAAGCAGAGGTCAAGACCAATACTTGACCAAATCACTTGGAGGTTTGTCTGTGAAGCAAAAACTGGCTTCAGCACATCAAAGACATCCTCTGTTATATACGTCATTGATGTGCCAGAATCTATAATCATGCCGCCACTGCCATCGGTGTTTAGTCTAAATGACGAGGATGGGACGGGCAAGTACTTTTGGCCAACTGTGATTCCTTGTAGAGATAGATAGTAGTAAGATGGATTGTATGGATTTTGTATCAGTGGCGTGGTCTTGATGGCTCGGTTGGTTGTATTGTCAATGCTTGTTGAAGATCCAAAAACCAAGCTCCCAGTTCCATTTAGACTTAAGCAGTAAGAAAATTTTTTAATATGGAGCTGCGAAAGAAGCGACAATGGTCCTCGGTTGAACCCTACTATGCCAGCACCTTGCGTCAAACCCTTTACATGGTTCTTTATCCCACACCCAAAAGCTATGTCTGGTGTAGAAACTTTCTGGTTTGCTCCCCCAAGCGTCAAGGTCTCGAACGCTAAATAACCTGTAGTGAAAGACTCGTCTGCATAACTAAACGAATACTCACAACCATTGCTGGAACTTGAATTTGTCAATTCCTTGCATAATGCAGCGGAACGAGTAGCATTAGCGAATGAAGATGATTGTGCAGGATCATACACCGGGGTCGGCTGCTTAAAGCATTGCAAGCATGGCTTGCACTGCGTCCAAACCAAGTCACTGCCAGTATCGAAAATGGCAGAGAATGAAATAGGAGGCGTACCTAGTGACAAGTTCATCAGATAGCTTCCTCGTTGTTCAACAACTGGCATTCGAACTTTCAAATTACTTATGATCATCTTATTGAAATTTTGTATCCAGGTCTTGTCGCGCTTGATTCCTCGTCGTAGTATTTCGAATTTGGAAAAATTCCAAGTAGCATCAACGTGTGTAAGATCAAAATGAAATCCAGGTTTTAGTGAACTTTCACTGAAAGCTGGCTTGGAAGAGAGAAGTGGCAACAAGAGCAGTAACAAGAAGCAGAAATTTGCCATTGGCATCAGAAATGATCTTATTTGAAAAAGATTGCAAATGAGTGGAAGGACATATAGCCAATATTAATTTGTATATATATATATATATATTTTAAAAACACATTGATATTAGTTTGTGATTAATACTTTACCATATTGTCTCAAATCTACTTTGTCTTAGACATTCCATACTAATGCTAAACAATTCATGTGAGGCTAATGGTAAGTTCCATAAGGATATGGAGTTTTCATGGAATGTTTATTTCTAGTATTGGATAACAAACATTATTGATTTCTTTAGGTATGGACGTAGTAACACGGTGTAAGACTTCTTTAAGTATATTTTAGAGAGCGGTTGAAATCAAGTGAATAATAGCAGTTACGAGATTTTATGGATCACCAACATAGGGAGGGTTAAATTAGTTATTTATAAAAGTTCAAGATTTTAATCGATACAAACTACCAAGTTTATGGATATGAATAACTCCCCCCCCCCCCCCCCCCCCCCCCCCCCCAAATTATAACAAACGTTTGAAGTGGCTCTTACTGCTAGGAAAATTTTATTTTTTAAATGTAACTTAAATGTTCAATAAATCTCTCCATCTGATTTGTCTTAAAAAAAAAAAAGAATTCAATCTATTTTACTTCAGTTGTTCACATAGTTAAATGAAACAAAAGAGAAAGCAAACTTCACATAGAGGCGAATATAACAATCACGAGATAACTCAACGGACATAAAACATTTATCATCAACCAAATGGTCAAAGTTCAAATCTCTAAATAGTTCTGAGTTCTAGCTTCTAAGCAGTTATTCCAAGCACATTATAAGGGTGTGTTTGAGAGTGATTTTAAAATGGTTAAAATTAGTTTTATTATTTTTAAAATCACCGTGAAACATACTTTTAATTGTTCAAACCTAATTTTGATGAAATGAAAATTATATTTAAAAGTATAAAATTCAATATTAAATTAATTTCAAGTAATTAAATGCGTGCTTCAAAGTCGTGGTGGATACTGGATTTCATGTGACGGGCACAAATGTATATATGGTTAGAAGTTTAGCCCATAACTTCCCAATTTGTAGTTATATATATAACTCCTAAATTTTTAAAAATGTCAAATAGGTTCTTGAATTTTTTATTTTTATGTTTTATAGTTTTCTAAATTATCAATTTTGTATCTAGCATGCATGTCTTATTTGAATATATTAAAAATTAAATATAATTCATTGTGAAGTAGAATTAAATGTAATTTTAAATGCATACAATATCTATTTAAGTATAACAAATTACAAAAAAGTTACAAAATTATTATAATCTCTTGTAGAATTATTCATCTAGATATATAAGCAAAAATCAGTCCATTAATTTTTGTAGAATAGTTTTATAAAGATCCAAAATATTTATATATTTCTATATGTATGTGTGTGAGAATAATTAAACTGAAATTAATTTTTCTTGGTATATTTCAAGTGTACTAAAAATTAAATGCTATATATATATATTTCAAAATTTAAAAAGAAAACATTATAAATGAATAATGTGAATAATTCGTTTAATTAGAATAAATATATTTTTCTGAAAAAGTAGAAATATAAAATTTGTTAGCAATTCATTGTAAATTAAAAGTTAGAAATTAAAACAAATATATAAATATACATAATAAAAACTAAAACAATCAAAATTAAAAATAAAAAGAAAATCGACTCACCTAAGATTCGAACTATGATCAGATGCAGGAGTGATCATTTTACCATAGGGTGTACAACGGTTGGTTGGAATCTGTTTTTCGACCATATCGCCACCGAATTGACTATGGTTGGTTTAATATATGTTCAAATCGATCTCGACCGTCGAAGAGTGCAAACCAACTATTGGTCGGTTTTATTCTTTGATTTTTTTTAAAAAGTCTAGGGTGTTCATGGTTGAGTTGAGTTGGGTTAAAAGACTTTTTAGACTTTTTAGACCCAACCCAATTGTTCGGGTTATAAATTTATTCAACCCAAATAACTCTTATTAAAAAATAACCCAATCCAACCCAATCATGAAATATTTGGGTTAGGTTGGTTCGGGTTAATCGGGTCATTTGTTTAAAATTTTGTTCTAAAAAGAAGCCCAACATAAATATGTAAAAAACTTATTTAATTATTTTCATATATTGAATTAAGATTAACAACTCATTTTCAATTTAAATAGTGAAAATTTTCTTTCTAAAATACAAAGAAACTACTTTTAAAAGTTGTTGAAGAATAAATTATTAAAAAAATATTAAAATTAAATAAAATTAAAATCAATATATGGATAAATATTGTGTTATAAGTAATAAAAAAACATATTTTAAAGGTAATAATAAATTTGGGTTTGTTCGGGTTGATTTGAGATATATCAGGTGAAATCTTGAACCAACCCAACCCATAAAATTTTCATTTATTTGAACCCAACCCAACCCAAATGAGTAGATAACCCATCCTAAATCACATGGGTTGGGTTGGGTTGATCGGTTTTTTCGGGTCATCGAGTTTTTTGAACACCCCTAATAGTCGGTTTAGATTTTTCACAAACCAACACCGACCAAGTCCTCCTCTTCTCCGACTGACTGCCTTCGATTCGGTCGGTCGGCTTTGTCGATCTATCATGCTCACCCCTAATTTTACCATGGGCTAAACCACAAAAGCAACAACCAGTTATGTGTTTTAAATGGAAGCACAATATATATGTTTACAAATGAATGCTACACATTTTTTGAAATTAATAAAAAACAGTATACATATATGTAAAATGTCCTGATTCAGGGGCATGTATCCTCGACCCTTTAATAGATCCATCCCAACTTCAAGTGATTTTGAACATGATAAAGATAGTTTTTACAATTTGAAAATTACTCTTGAATGACACTTAGACTTGCAAGAGTGATTAGACCAAAGAGCTTTTTACACATATAAACTAAATAAATAGGCTCAACTATATAATTGTCTAAACTTTCCTATTTTTTTACGTGAATTATGTTAGCTTTAGGGATTCAATCAAACCAAGTATTTTGATGATAACAAACTTAGATTTTTTGTACTAATATTTTCAGTGTTTTAGAGTCACTATCTTGTAGAGCTTGGAAAGACGATTCCAACGCAATTTGAATCGCTCAAATCGAAGTTCAAACGAGAAAGTTATAAGCAAAAGAAGATTGGAGAAGAAATCCAACGTGGCAGTGACACGTGGCACCTTGTTGACGTGGCATCCGACGTGGCACACAAACGGTCAATATTGATGATGTGGCGCTCCAACCGATCACTTTTTGATGATATGGCAGTGACGTGGCGACCGTGGACGAATGAGATAATGACAAGTGGCAGCTGATATTTAAAAAAAAAGGGGAAAAGGAGGAGAAATTGTTAGATGCGCGGATCAATAGTATGGTGACACGTAGCGTGGTTGAAGATTTTTCAGCATTTTCAAATTTGATTTCCTTCCTAAATTTTCATCCTTCAAATCATTTTTATTCTCCAAATCTCAATAATTCCAATCTTTCAAAATTCCTCTCTTAATTACAAATTCTTTCATTTTCAATTCCTCTCTTAATTATAAATCCTTTCCTTTTCTATTTTTATTCAATCCCCACCCTTCATTTGCAATCATATCCAATGGCCAAAATTTATCCCTCTCGCCTATAAATTCGACTTGATTTTACTCTTCACACACCAAAAAAAGCTATCAAGTCTTAAGCTCTCAATTCTCTCTACTCTCAAATTCTTGTCCTCCTTGCTCCTAAATTGGCCTAGAGTTATTTTTGTGAGTTTTTTTTAGTGCTCAACTTGTGTATTTAGCCTTCAAGAGGTAATATTGTGAGGTTTTCTTTTAATTTTTGGGAATTGTATTAAGGTGTGGGTACACCTTGGTTGTGAGAAAAAGAAATTGGTTTGATCCTGAACAAAAAATCTGAGTTTGTTATCATCAAAATACTTGGTTTTAATTGAAGCCCTAAAGCTAACAATCTCCTCTTTTTTATGATGACAAACCACCATAATACCAAAAATACTTCTCTCCCTTTTCTTATAACAAAAAGATATACAAGTGATTTTTCTCCCCCTTAATCATACAAATAATGCTCCCCTCAATAAATTAAAATACATAAATTCATAGAAATATGAATAATGTTCCCCTATCAAACATAATTTGGCAATTCTAATAATATCAAGTGCAAGTCTATTTTTACAAAAGGCTTCTTCATTTAATGCCTTTGTAAGAATATCTGCTACCTGATTCTCAGTATTAACATAATTAATGACAATATTCTTATTTTGCACATGCTCTCGAAGAAGATGATATCTAATATCTATATGCTTTGTTCTAGAATGTTGAATGAGATTTTTAGTTAAATTAATTGAACTAATATTATCACAAAAGATTGATACTTGTTCAAAATTTAAACCAAAATCACGCAACGTTTGTTTCATCCATAAAACTTGATAACAACAACTAACAATAGCAATATATTCAGCCTTAGTAGTAGATAATGCAACAGAATTTTGCTTTTAATACTTTTTCTATCAATTAGACTACCAGAAAAATCAGAGGATACCATAAGCCTAAATCAACGGTACTAAGCAAATATTTAAAAATTCTTTTTACAGTATACAAGTGCGATTCTTTAGAACATGATTGAAATCTAGCACACATGCATACACTAAACATAATATCAGCCTACTCGCAGTTAAATAAAGCAAGGATCCGATCATACCTCTATAAGCTTTAATATCTACGTTTTTACCTTTTTCATCCTTATCAAGCTTTGTAGTCGTACTCATCGGGGTCTTTGCTACTTTTGCATTATCGAACTTAACCTTTTGAGTAGATCCCTTGTGTACTTTTCTTGATTTATGAAGATTCCATCTTCAAGTTGTTTAATTTGAAGCCCAAGGAAGAATTTAAGTTCTTCCATCATGCTCATTTCAAATTCACTATGCATACACTTAGAAAATTCTTCACAAAGAGAAGAGTTAGCACCAAATATAATATCATCAACATAGATTTGCGCTAATAAAATATCATTATCTTTAATTTTGATAAAAAGAGTAGTATCAATAAGTCCCATTTTAAAACCATTTTCTAGAAAAAATTTACTCAAACGGTTATACCAAGCTCTAGAAGTTTGTTTAAGACCATAAAGTGCTTTATTTAATTTAAAAACATGATTTGGATTATCAAAGCTTTCAAAACCAGGAGGTTGTTCAACATACACTTCCTCCATTATGAAACCATTTAAGAAAGCACTTTTTACATCCATTTGAAATAAAGTAAAATTCTTATGAGATGCAAATGCAAGCAGCATGCGAATAGATTCTAATCTAGCAACAGGAGCAAATGTTTCCTCATAATATTCCTTCTTCTTGACTATAGCCTTGAGCAACTAGTCTAGCTTTATTTCTAACAATATTACCAGATTCATCCATTTTATTTCTAAATATCCATTTAGTACCTATAACAGGATGATCACTAGGACGCGGGACTCGTTCTCACACATTATTTCTTTCAAATTGATTTAATTCTTCTTGCATAGCAATTAACCAGAACTCATCAGATTCAGTATCTTTAAAAGACTTTGGTTCAATTTGAGACATGAAAGCAACATTATTTAAAGCATTTAAAGAAGAACGAGTTCTTACCCTTGAGATACATCACATATTATTAACTCCTGAGGATGGTGAATGGAGAATCTCTAATCCTGAGGGAGGGATTTTTCAAGCTCTTTCTGAGATTCATTTGATACTGCTTCCCTATCTTTAATACTAAAATCTTCAACGGGTATTTCTAATTCATCACTAGCAGAAACTTTATTAGTGGCAACATGTATTTCATAAAAAACAGCATTCATTGACTCTTCAAGTACATGAGTTCTTTTATTAAAAAACTCTATATGCTTTACTACATGTAGAATATCCTAAGAATATGCCAATGTCCATTTTTGACTCAAACTTTTCAAGTTTCCCTTTGTCTTTCAAAATAAAACATTTGCAATCAAAGACTTTGAAATAGCTAATATTTGGAGTTTTATTATTAAAAAGCTCATAAGGAGTTTTATCTAAAACAGGTCTTATTAAAACACGATTCATTACATAAGATGTAGTATTAACAGCTTCACCCAAAAAGATTTTGGTAAATCATATTCATTAAGCATGGAGGTAGCTAATTCTTGTAAAGATCGATTTTTCCTTTCTACACACCATTTTGTTGAGGTGTTTTTGGAGAGTAAAAATCATGAAAAATTCCATGTTCTTCACAAAATTTTCAAAAGAAGCATTTTCAAATTCTCCTCTATGATCACTTCTAATTTTCGAAATCATAAAACCTTTTTCATTTGAATTCTTTTTGAAAAGCTAATAAAAGATTTTAAAGCTTCATCCTTATGAGATAAAAATAAAACCCAAGTAAATCTAAAAAATCATCAACTATAACAAAAGTATAATGTTTTCCACTTAGATTGCAACTCTAGTAGGTCCAAAAAGGTCTATATGTAACAGTTGCAAAGGTTTAGAAGTAGAAACAATTTTCTTTGGTGTGAAAGAAGACTTAGTTTGTTTACCTATTTGACAAGCATCACAAATTTTATCTTTTTCAAAGTTTAATTTTGGAAACCTTAACAAGGGATTCTTTAGAAATATTTGAAATTAAATGCATGCTAGCATGACCTAACCTTCTGTGCTATAACCACGAAATCATCATGCAATGCAGATAAACATTTATTTTCTACTATAGGACAATCTAATAGATCAATAGTATAAACATTTTTATCTCTATTTCCTACAAACAGAACTTTTCCATCACATGTATTTTCTATTGTACAATTTTTATCACTAAAAATTACTCTATATCCTTTATCACATAATTGACTAATACTTAATAAATCATGCTTTAAACCATCAACCAAGAAAACATTTTCAATAAGAAAATTCGAACCGTTACTAATATTACCTTTGCCAACAATCTTACCATTTTTATTGTCACCGAAGGTAACGTATCCTCCCTCTTTCTTTTCTAGGTATGTGAATTTTGTGTGGTCTCCAGTCATATATTTTGAACATCCACTGTCCAAGTAGCACTTATTCTTTATGGATCTCAAACATACCTGAGAGAATTAATTCTCAAGATGTAACCTTAGGTACCCAAATTTGTTTGGGTCCTTGGGGGATAGCTAACAAAAATTTAGGAATCCATCTCTTTTCATTCATAATATTGTTTTTTCTTAAATTGCATGTATAAGCTTTATGACCATGTTTTCCACATGCATGACAAATAATAGAACCTTCTTTGACAAAGTAGTTTGTAAATTTTTTTTGTTTTTGGTGAGGTTTATAACCTAAGCTACTTTTATCAAATATGCATTGTTGCTTGCCCATCATGGTATCTAAATTCTTTTTCCCATTTATAAACTTTAAAAGAGTAGTTGAAATATCTTCATTTTTATTTTCTAATAATTTATACTCTTCTTTTAAAGCATGCAAATTTGATTTAGATAAATCTAGATCTTTTCCTAATGTTTCATTTTTCTCTTTTAGATTATCTAGCTTAATTAATAAATTATTATTTTCAAGAGCTAATTTAGCATTTTTCTTCCTAAGAAACATATATTTGCAACCCAGTTTTTCAAATTCAATTTTAATTTCATTATATGCATCAATGAGCTCATCAAAAGTAAGATTTTTAGGACTTACCTCATCATCGTCGTCGTCGTCTCCAAAAGCCATAAAGCACAGATTTGCTACTTCTTCCTCTTTTTCAGATTCGCTTTCATCGCTTTCGTCCCAAGTAGCTTTCATGGCCTTCTTGTTCTTCTTTAAAATGGTTTTTCTTTGAGGACAGTCCCACTTCATGTGTCTGGACTTTTTGCATTCATAATAGATAATTGTATCTCTGTTGCTCTTTTCTCTTTTGCCTTCTTGATTGTTGACTTTCTTTGAGAAGTTCCTTTTCCTACAATGCTTTTTGAACTTTTTGGTCAAGTAAACGAACTCTTCATCATTTAGTTCAGCTTTAATTTCAGAGTCCTCTTGAACTTGAGTGGACTTTAATGCTAGGCTCTTCTTCTTTTTGACATCCTCTTCCACATTGGCCTTCATGATTATCTCGTGTGTCATGAGAGATTCAACGAGCTCCTCCAGTGGAAGTTTTGAGAGGTCTTTTGCTTCTTAGATCGCCGTCACCTTAGCTTCCCAACTCTTAGGCAATGATCTAAGAATTTTTCTCACATTTTCAGAGGTGGTATAAGATTTTCCTAATCCCTTCAAAGCATTAACAATAATTAGTGAACCTAGTAAATATTTCAGATATAGTTTCATTTGCATCCATTTTAAACAATTCATAATTATGAACTAACGTCTAATCTTTGACTCTTTAACTTGATTAGTTCCTTCATGAGTTACTTCAAGCGTATCCCAAATTTCTTTAGCAGAATTACATGCAAAGACTCGATTAAACTCATCGGACAGAGTACAAAACAGACAGTTCATGGCTTTAGCATTAATAGAAAACTTCTTTTTATCTTCACCATTAAACTCTTTTTCTTCCTTAGGAATATCTTTATTATCAACTATCTTAGTAGGAATTAAAGGACCATTAGAAACAATTTCCCATAGATTATAGTTAATAGAAACCAAATAAATTCTCATCATAGTTTTCCGCCATGCATAATTATTTCCATCTGGCCTAGTGGTAGATTGACCCACCATACCCATTTATTTCAGTAGTTGTCATAAGCTCGAACAATTAAGTTTTTCGAAAAAGGAAGAGAATATAATAATTTTTTTTAAAGATTTTTATAAAGAGAAATATTTTTCCAAAATTTAGATTTTAATCAAAAAGATTTCAAAGATTAAGAAGTAGAAAAAAAAATGATGGTTTTAATAACCAATTTTCAAAAAAAATTCTAATGAAAACGGCTTTTAAAACTCAAATTTTCAAACTTTTTGCAAAAATTAGAAAAATTTCAGATTTAATAAGATTAAAAAACAGAAGGTAAAATCAAGAAAAAAAATTACAAAACCTTTTTGAAATAAGAAAACAGAGCTACCCACTCTGATACTAATTGTAGGATATAAAGGGTTAACTACCAATTTTTTAAAAAATAATTTTATCTTCAAACAATGCTCAATAAAGTTAACCCATTAATTTGATTAAAGAAAATTTATGCAAGACAAAACCTAAATCATGCAAGCTATGATAACTTCAAATTTAAAGACAATTTAATCAAGGATAAATTTAAATAACACACTAAAAATTAAATCATGCAATTAGGAAATATTAAAAATTAACTAAGACAAGAAGCAAAAAAAATTGAAAACAAGAAATAAAAGAGAGAGGAAGAGAAAATACCGTGAATAATTAACGGGCTATTATTTTACAAAAAAGAGTCCGGTCTAACTTACTTTTTAAGCCCTCCTTACCGTTCATTTTTTTAAAAAATAAATATATAATAATAATATTAAAACCAAAAGACGGATATAAGGGAAGTTTCTCGTGGTTATGAACTTTCCAAAACTACCTTCTTTTCAAAACCTACCAAACTAAGGAAAGTTCATAAAAAAAATAAAATTTGTTCCCCACATAAATGAAAGCAAGAATCCACAAGAAACTTTGAAGGAAAGAACAAGGTGAATTTGATATATACAATACAATATATTCGATATATATTTGAATTTTCTACAAAAATAAATCAAGTTATATTTGATAAGTGCATGAATAATATCATCTTATATTTCAAACAATATATGTGATGTACATTTACATTTTTAAGTATATTTGTAAACACACAAAAAAATAAAACCACATTATATATTATGTATGTTTACATTTTCTAGGATGTTAACATTATATTCATTATTCAGTATATATTTGAGATCTCAATTGGGAGGAATCGATTTTAACTAGAATAGGAAAGAAAATAAATGAAATTTTGTAAAATGAAGGAAAAATTAATTTAAAATATTATGCATTAAATCAATATAAACCGAAATTTATAAATAACAAAAATAAAGTAAAAAATCGAAAGTTATATCAATATTGAAAAATTTTAATATTTTGAAAATTTTGAAATAGGGTTGAAAATGTTTAGTTGGTCCAAAATTAAAACTAAAAGCTTTTAACGAAATAATTCAAAATCAATATAATTTATAAAGTATATGGTACACAAAAGGTTTTTCAAAGAAAGGAAAAAAATAAAGAATTGGGCCAACAGTTAGATTTATAGACGTTGGGCCCATTTTCTTGAAGAGGCTGTTTTTCTTAGTGGGCCAATTTGTACATTTTTAGGCCCATTCTCCATCCACAGTCTATTAGAAGTCGAACTGGGCGTCTTCCCCCCTCTCCGTTGCCCATTCTGTAACAGCCATGGCTTCTGCTCCTCCGAAGCTCTATGCAGGTTCTTCTCCAATCTCTTTCTCCTTCCTTATGGGCACTCAGGTACAAGTATCGGAATTGCAGTGGCTTATTCGTTTTTGTGATCTTTTGATCGTGTTGTTGCAGATGATGTTAGCCTTTTAGTGGTTTTACTGGATACGAATCCTTTTTTCTGGAGCACATCTTCTCTCCCATTCTCCAAGTTTCTGTCTCATGTAATTGATAAATTATCTCTCTATCTGTGAACAATTCTACCCAGTAGGTTTTTCAGGTAGATGTAATGAAGATTGGTATTTTTCGTTTTCTTTCTGTTTTGGGCGTATAGGTACTTGCTTTTCTGAACTCCATTTTAGTTCTGAATCAACTTAATGAGGTTGTGGTTATTGGTACTGGATACGCTTCATGCAAGTATTTATACAACTCGTCTTCTTACTCAAATCATGGCCTTGAAGATGGTAGAATGCCTGCACTTTGTACTCGTTTATTGAATAATTTGGAGGAATTCGTAATTAGCGATGAGCAATCCCTCAAGGAAGACCCCAAAGGAGGGACCATGTCTTCACTTCTTTCTGGATCGCTCTCCATGGCTTTGTGTTGTATCCTTGTTGATGATTTTTGGTGCTGATTATTTGCTTATTTATGCTGATAAGTAAAACTCTATCATGTTGTAGAATTAGAATATTTCAATGGACCATTAAGATTTAGCAGTTAGGACTAAACAGTATCTATGGAGAAGGAGTGGCGTTTCCACGTTATCTTTCATATGTGCTTTTGGTCGATAATTCTGGTAATGAGTAATGGTAGCAAAATGCTGTAAAAGTTATGGCTGACACGATGGAATTTTTAATCGCCACACTCTTTAAATGCAACTTGAATAATCTAATATTCATCAACATATTGTTATGCTCCAAATGCTTAACCTTGTGATTAGATATACAGAAAGTTTTCCGCTCTGGATCTCTCCATCCTCAACCTCGAGTAAGCATTTGTTTCTGTTCTGCATCATTTATTCCTAATTTTCATATCCTGTTTTTGCTTGTTGCTTACATGTACTATTTATTCAATTCGAGTAATCAGCTTCCAGTTATTATAAATATTATTATTATTATTATTATTTTTTTATTTTGAAAATGTCACTAATCTATGTGAATACATTTTACTTTGAGTGTAGATCCTTTGTTTGCAGGGATCCCCAGATGGTCCTGAACAGTAAGATTATTTTATCTTATTAAAAATATATTTAATTCTATTGTATTTTTTTTATTTGTGTATTTTTCTTTAAAAATGGGAAACAAACTGTAAAATCTTTCTTCTAGTAACTGTTTCTCTCTTCCAGATATGTTGCAATCATGAATGCCATCTTTTCTGCTCAGCGTTCAATGGTTGGTATTTCTTGTTTACTCTTCTGTGTGCTCTTATATTACTTTACTAGCTCTTCTATCAATCACCAACTCTCATAAATTGAACTGGTTATATCAGTAAGTAGTGTAAATGTAGCCCCAAGTATCTAATGGAAATGCTTGATGTAAATTTCCTCTCTATTTAACTTGTTCTTTGTTTGGTCTTGCTGGTAGAAAGTGGTGATGGACTAAACTTTTCTGTAGGTTTCTCCCCTAATTTTGTTTTTTTTTTCAAGATATCCCAGTGATCCCACAAGCGAATTTAAATTTGAATGCATTGGTGAGACTACAGTAATTGATTTTCATCTACTTTCTTGGAGTCTATAACTGAATATCTAGTCTTTACTGTTAGAGTTGAATGCCAATATTCCGGAAAAAATATTATTATTATTATCTAATCTGCTTGCCCTATGGATGGAACTTTGATGGACATATGGCATCTTTTCTACTATTAATCTTGTCAGACTTAATTGTGAAAGTCGACATGTTTATATGTATGCATGTAAGAAGATGTATATAGAATAAGAAACAAGAATAAAGTTAGAAAGCAAAGATTCTACAAAGAGGACAATGGGAGAATTGGGAGTTTTCCCTAAAGGAACAGATTCTGGGATAGAAGTTTATAAGAAAAACCCCAATCCAAGTCATTAATAGAGAAGTAACAACATCCTTATCTAAGGTACACCAAATGAAGGCTGTAACTGTAGAAGCTCTCAAAAGTTGGGAAAAAAGTCCTGAAAAAAATCAATAAAGAGCTGTATTTTCAAATTGGAAAAAGTATAAATAGAGGCACATTTTCAAATTACTCTCTCCATCAACCCGTATCAAATTCAAAGTTGAAAACTGTTTAAGATTTGTGAATTGTTAGTTTTCTCTTGGCTGTGACAACTTAACGTAACTATATGGACCAAAAGAATGATTATATTTTGATATGAAACAATTATATCTGCAATGTTCATGATAGTAGTAATCATTTGGTCATAATCAAAAAGTTTGTAGTCAATGAGATTGAAAAGAAATGCGAATCTCCACTCACATTTGCATTTATGGGTTTGCTTTAAACTTTTATGTGTTCTAGTCACTCATTTGAAGTCCGAAATAGCTGGCTGTTTTCCACTCCATGTTCCTTTTAACTATATACTGCGTTCGATATTGAACAGTGTTTCCTTGTGTATAAGTATCGTATCATGTATAATTTTGTCATTCCTGTTTCAGGTTCCTATAGATTCATGTTACATTGGTTCACACAATTCTGCATTTCTTCAGCAGGTAAGCTATCTGTACATTGTCCTTAATGGGGCTTTTACTTTTCCCCGGAATCTTATCATCATCATCTATTCATTGCTGGTGATGATTTGATTTCTGATGCTTTATAGGCTTCTTACATAACGGGTGGAGTTTATCTGAAGCCTCAGCAAATGGATGGGCTGTTTCAATATCTCTCTGTAGGTTCTACTTTCCCGTGGGTTTCTATTTCTCCTTCCAAGTTCAAAGCATCTGTTTCCTAGTCTCGTTATTTTAGGACTTTAAGTTACAGATTAGTTAAGTCGAGTCAATGAATTTGAAAACTATGATTGATCGTGGTCCAGGAGGGTTCCCCTATTTTTTGTAATCTCTTGCTTACCCTGATGTGATATTGTATTGTTCTTCTTCTGCAGACTGTTTTTGGCACTGATTTGCATTCCCGGACCTTCTTACAGCTTCCAAAGTCTGTTGGTGTGGATTTCCGTGCATCGTAAGTTTGGAGTCTTGAGAATACACAATTCTGTGGTTTTGTGCTTATTATTTGCGCTGCTTACTGTAGATTTTTACTGATTTACACCTTGGATCATTATTTTTTCTCTTTTCTGAATCCAACAGAAGGAAATTGCTAATACCTAATAAGTTGGGAATTTGCAGGTGTTTCTGCCACAAAAAAACAATTGATATGGGCTATGTCTGTTCTGTTTGTTTATCTATATTCTGCAAGCATCACAAGAAATGCTCTACCTGTGGGTAAGTGAAATGTCAAACCATAATTATTATGTTTTTCCCTTTTACATGTGGTATCATAAAATTTATTGAAAGTAGTTTGACTTTCGAGAATGCTGTCGTCGGTTTGGCTTTATAAGTATGAAAAGGAAGACGAAGAGGAAGCTGATTTTTGAGAACTCATTATGCTAGGATTTTTTGCCCTTGGCCAATTAATATTTCAGTGTAACCTGACGTCATGACACATGAGGGAGCTTTGGAGCTTAGTATATTATGTTATATTGCCCTTAGATAATGGTTGCCTAAACACTTTAGCTTGGTATATTTCGTTAGATTGCCCCTAGATAATGGTTGCCTAAATACCTTCAGCTTAGTATATTATGTTATAGTATTCTGCCACACCTCTAGTTTCTTGTAGTCATTATTTGAACTCTTAGATTGGAATGTCGGGTAGTAAGAAATAATTTCTTTATATAACTTTGATTAAAGAATGGTGGCAAATGACTAAGATAAAAAGCTCTTAGAACTTGTGATGAAGATTACAACATATTTAAGGGGTCAATACCCTTCAGAAATGCTCAAAAAACAACTTTTGTCATTGTTGTCTGCCTATGCTACGTTCGTCTACTTCAAAACAAGCCTGTGCGTATTATTGATGAGTTTTGACTTCCTTCAGGTCAGTTTTTGGTGAGTCCCCAATAGAACTCGATTCAGTGTCTAAACAGAAGAGAAAAACTCCAGAATGATTTCACTCTGCTGTAAGTTGTGATGGATCATTTTCGTTTCATGGAACTTCAGTGTTATTTTATCATGACTTTGAACCATATGTTTTCTCACTTCTACGTATATAGAACAGTTCCATTTTTCTTCCCTTTCTTGGCGCTGTTTGGATCTGGAATTCATGTAATTTGGTTCATCTGGCTTGAGCGGAGATGACCTAAAGGAAACAGTTGCTGAAAGAGGGTCAATCTCGACGTTGTACAATTCAGATCACTCGTTCGAACATTCTAACCTAGCGGTGGAACTCAGTTGGAAGGGATAACATGAAACGATGGTGAGCAAAGTCATGCATCTGTATTTCATCTATTCCAGTCCAATACAAATCTGGTGCAAGGTTTCTATGGAACTTGAGACTTAACTGGAAAAGTTAAGTCTGATGTACTTGAACTGAAAACTTGAATGGTTTATAAGTATATGGAGATTTAATATTTTGCCCCCGGTCGACAGTATTTCAAAGCTTTACCTTCGTAAAAGTACACGAGGATAGTCATGTTGTCGATTCCAGAATTTATGAAGTGCCCAGAATTACTTTAGAATCGTGTTATTTTTATAGTTGTCCTATTGGAAGTTTACAAGTTGGAAATGTATCAGCTACGAAGAATATTTTGTCAGGTTAGTTGAATTTCTTTGGTTATTATATAATAAAAGTGTTCAACATGCTCAAAGTGACGTGAACATGATATGTGATAATTCGTATAGAGTTATTCATGAATGAATGTCTTTTCGTAATTAACCAACTTGAAGAAGAGACATCTGTTCGAATGGTCACGAATAATTTATAAATATGTTTCTTCATATGGCATTAAAAACAACATTTTTATAAGCATTTTTCTCAAATTTTTTCTCCTTTTTTATAAATTTGTACAAGTTTATTTCCACAAAGTGTAGTTGGATCTTGTGGATGAGGTGTTACTCCATAAGAAAGTCAACATGTTCTATCAAATTGACAATGTAAAGTCGTTGGGTTCATATTTTTTTCGGTATATCAAGTTGTTTATTTTTTTTAATGATATTATTCATATAACAGTTTGATCTTCTCACTCTATATATATGATAATAGTAATAAAGAAAAATCAAGGTACTTTGAACTTTCATTATTTGATCTAAGCAGCTCTAATCTTACCAAAACAATGCCTTCCTCATTTCTTATACCATCCATAATGAAGGAGATACTACTCATTGAGGCTGAAATGGTAATCAAATAATATTGATGGTTTGATCGTGTTGAATTGTAATTTGTAATGAGAATGGAATTTGAATGCACTATAATGTCATTTTATATTTATTCCCATTTTATTTACTAATTAAAATTTATAGTTAACCAAATATAATACCTAAACCAAAATACGTAGGATTTTTTTAAAAAAAAGAAATAAAATTTAAAATTTATTGATTTAATTCAGATTTTAATTTCGTTGTAGATTTATTTTTTCAAATAATATTGATATATATATCTCTAATAGAGATCTTCTAGATTATAATAATAATGATTATATATATTTCTAATAGAGATCTTCTAGATTATAATAATAATGATTATATATATAATCTTTAATTATTTAAAATCTATATAATGAATAATATATTTTTTTGGTTGAAAAAAATAACAATTATCTCTTTACCATCTTAAATTAGAGCTAGAAGTATAAAAAATGCATATGATTTCAAAAAGAAAAAAAAAAGTTTCATTGTTAGCATGTTTAGTAAGTATTCCACACAGAGTTCTCCTTCCTCTAGGCTCCAAAGTATTATTATATATTTTTTTTTGGTATTATTATATATATTTTTTTCTTTAATTCTAGTTTGTGAATTTTCAAGTGTAATTTGTCGGAGAAGGTTTTGGTATGGCTTTTGTGTTATCAACCATATGTATTTCTTATTAAAAAAAATTACATTGAAAAAGAAAACAAAGAGAGGAAAAAGCTAGAGGAAGAGTGAGGGAAAGCCAAAGGAAGTGGGAGGGACCGAGCGAGAGGAGGATGGTAAAGCCCGAGAAAGCCAAAGAAGAGGGAAAAGCCAGCGAAAGCGAGAGCGTGAGGAAGAGGGAAAAGCTAGAGAAGGCCAGAGCAAGAAGTAATAAAAAATGGTGAGACCTACCATGAATTTCCGCCGCAAGTTTTCAAAATCGGGTTCCATAATTAAGAATTCCCATTTCCTAATTACGTTCATAAGAAAGTAAACACACCCTAAATAATCATAACCTTTAAACAAAAAAGTTAGTTTGCAAATAACCAATTTCAATTTTGATGTTCTCAAGACGAGGGATGCTCACGAAGAAAAAACTCCAATTAATTCAATCTGTACAATTTAAATCGAGTTTAAATAAATGAAAATTTTATAAGTTCACCCATAAATGAGTTGACACCCATAAATGAATCAGAATTTGTTATTAATTTAAAAAATTATATATTTTTTTAATTATAATACACTTAATATATATATTTATTTATTTTAATTCTATTTAATAACATGAATTTATTCTCTAAAAATAATTTTTGTTTGATACTTTAGAAAGAATCTTTACAAAACAAATTGAAATTGATTTTGTCAATCTCAATTCAATAAATACAAATAATTAAATAGAACTTTTACATATTATCATTCTAGAACAAAAATTTAAATAAATGAATCGATTAAACCGAATCCAAATGTTTCGTGTTAAGTTGAGTTTGGTTCATTATTTAAAAAGAATTATTTGGATTGAAAAAAGTTAGAACAATGAGGTCTAAAAAAGATCCAACCCAACCCAATCTCTCCTATCCACCCTCCCTACCCAGGATGAAACTCAATATGCAGCATCCTATTATACGGATGCTCCTCCATCCAAGAGAGATGGATGATCGAAACAAAATCCACAATAATAAATCCCCTGTTTCAAATTTCAAACACTGTATAACTTTTCCTAACATAATGTATAACTGGAATGAAGCAACTGTACAAGATTCACAATTTTAACAGTAATTAACACAACTCAAAAGAACGAAAACAACAATGCCATAAGAAATGTTAAACGTTATTTACTTCACTTGAAAGAAAGAAGAATGAACCCCAAACAATATCATACATTTGATGAATATCAATAGCTTTCTTCAGAGTACCGTCATCACCGCTTTGCTTGTATGGTGAACACCAGTGGCAGCCAGTTTCAATATAGCCCGACCCTTGTACAAGCTGCAATGTGTAAAACTCATGTAAAGTTTCATGAAACCAACCCCAAAGCAATGTTCAATAGCTTGCTCGACCATCAAACAAGTTATCAAACAATTAATTCGAAATTTAGACAAACAACATCCTGAAGATCTGATTAAGCTTGTTTGAAAGAAGAGATGATAAGTAGCAACAGAAATGAGTGAGACGCATTGGTTAGATAAAGTTCCATGCCTTTGGGATGAAATTGAAGCGGGGTACCAAAAACTAAAGAACTTGGGAGTAAATAATACCGGGTCACCCACTCAAGAATCAATGAATCAAATGTTGAATTTATGTTTCATTCCCCAACATATTTAAACTAGAGAAAAAGAGTGAACTCGACCCTTTTATGAAATAGCAAAACAACTTTTAGGGTGTGTTTGGCCCACTAACTTTATAAGTGGGTGTTAAATAAAACTCAACTCCACTCCACCAACTTCAATAGTATTCACTTTTAAAGTTTGCACATTTATTGAGAAACTCCATCTTCTCCTCTTTTTCTCTCCCTCTCCCTCTCCCTAATGTTTCCTAATTCCAAACTAAATAATTTTGGACCCCAAATACAAACTTTCTAACTCCAACATAATTCCAACATATTAACTCACTTCAGAACTCAACTCAGTGCTCCAAACAACCTAAGTTATGAGCGTTTACATCCTATGTGATGTGGGCTCCTAGTTTGGGAAGCTCTAGTTTGTTGGACAAACTCCAAGCTTAACAACACAAGGGATTTAGATCCAAGCATGCTGAGGCTTATCCTTATAATTCAGCAATCACTAACTCAAGAGTTGACCAGAATAAATTCTCCTATAAAGTATGATGTTTCATACTCTACACGAGGTATCAAGAAAAATGAGATGGCGATCATTTTCGACAAGGAAAATAAATCAAGGAAAACTGACCCTGCCAGTGCAAGTCCCCAAGTGGCTAAGGAATAAAACAGCACCCCAGCATGCCAAATTTCAAACATCTTCTCCACTTTGCTGCCCATACCATCCAGCGCCTTTGCTATTGCTGCAATTAGATGTTCAATAGCACAAAATATTAATTCAACAATTGCCATCGCTTGTGTGTAATCATCATAGTCCAGAAGTTAAATTAACAAAAGGAAAAACGTACTTTTCTGCAGTTCCTCAGGTGATACATTCTGCATTTTGGAAAACTCGAATATTTAAGATTCATTATAGAAAGAAAACCACAGAGAAATTCCATTCAAAGTGATAGGCATACCCTGGTTTTTGGGTTTGACATAATACATCTAGCCATAAAGTGGGCGACTGCATCCACTACATGTTCTTCAGATACAATCACATAACTTTCATCATCAATTCCACTCCATTCCTCAACTTTGCTTGGAACCATATCTTCAGTAACCCATATCCACCAACTGGGTGCTTCACGGCTAACATTCACAAGAATGTCAGCTGTGTGCGAATCAGCTCCTAACCAGGGAACCAAACAGGGGAGAGGAAAAAACATCAAGCAATCAATATGAATACGAGACTTCAGTACCAACTAATGAAACATGTCTGGTACAAGAAAGGAAAAAGGAAAAACCTGTAGCTTCCCTGAAAGGAAATTCATAGCTAATTCCATCTTTTGACGCTTCCTTGAGGGATTTAATTTCATTTAAGAACTTTTCAGAATCCACTGTCGCAACGAGACGAGCGTACAGCTGCCATTTACAAGGGCCAAATACACGACTTGAGTTCAATAATTGAAACGAATCAAATACCCATACCATATCTTTATGTATCCCAGTTCAGGAAAGGAAAACACACGTTCTTCAAATCTCAAACAAAAACTTTTCAGCAAAAAACTAACCTAGGGCCGGAAAGATTCATAATTGAAATTAATGCCTGTTTCTAATTAATCAAAGATTTTAACCACATCATCTTCAGCATTAAATAAGTGATGAATTAGAAAATGAATATAAATCTTTCAACCCTAAAATTGGGAACAGTACGAAATTTCAATACTAGGAAAACCTGAAAAAAAAAAAAAAAAAAAAAGCAAAAGCAGGCAAAAACTTGAAAGAGAGGGCAAATGGAGGAAATACATCGGGAGGGCAATCTTTCAGCAAACAATGAGATTCGGATAGCTTCTGAAGGAGGTCGAGATTTTGTTCAAGCAAATTCCTCAGTCTCCGATTGTCCGATCGCAGAGCATCGAGTTCTTCTTCCTCTGTAGGAGTGCGCTCGGTGGCATCATCGCTGGGTTTATGGTGATGGCAACACTCAATCGCCGACCAGGCCACGTCCGCGACCTCGATGACCGTCTTGGCCATCTCCAGAGCGCCATGGCCGCCTTTCATCTGTACAAACCTTCAGTTGAGATCACCCTGCTTCGATAATGGCGGCTTTCGTTGCGGGAGCGTTTTTCTTCTACGGAACTCGGAAGGATAATGATTCCTAAATTTGGGAAAAAATAGAATTTCTATTATCTTATGCTATTCTCAAAAAGTAAAAAAGAGGGGGAAAATTGTTAATTTTAGGTTTAAATTTTATTTTAGACCTTCAACTTTAAATCACATTTTATTTTGGTCTATAAGCTTTTAAAAATTTTCGTTTTAGTCCCTAGATTTTTAAAAAATAATCATTAAAATCAGCACTATTAAAATTATGTTAAGTAAAATGTCAACAACTAATCTGAAAGACCAAAATTTTGAATTTAAAAATATCTTTTAAATTCTCCCACTTTGACACCTTATTCAAAATTAAAACTCTAGATTTTTTAGAGGAGTTAACTTATTTATAGTCTAGCCATCCAAAAATACAAGTTCATTTTGTTAAAGAGTTAACAAAATCTTAGTATACTATAAACCAAATTAAGCACTTTTTAAAAGTTCAAGGAACAAACAAAATAATATTCAAAGTTCAGAGACTAGATTGAATAATTTTAAAAATATAGGAACTAAAATAGAATACTATTCAAAGTTGATGACCAAAATAAACTTAACTTTATTTATTGTTATTATTTCTTTAAGACAACAACAATTACACAATACAATTTCATAAGAAAATAATCATAATTATAAATGAAAAAAATTACATTCTAAGTCACAGGTTTAGAAGAATATGCGGTTATGTTTTCAAAATATATTTCATAACTTTAGGATATGTTTAATAGGTCCCGAAGTAAATTTTGTTATTATTTTAAATAATTACATGACATTTTAAATTAGACAAATATTTATTTTAAAAAGCATATTCTCTCTCATCTTCCTTTTGTTAATTCAAAATGTCAAATCATGCATTTCTAAATCAAATATCTTGTTAGAATTGAGAGGTTAAAACAATTTTTTTTTAACATTTAATAAGTTTACGCAAAAATCTAGAGAGGAGAAACTCACTGACCTTCATGTGACACTATTAGTGAATTTGTTTGAAGGGGAGAAAATTGTGGTATGCCAAAAAGGAGAAAAGTTGCATATTAGTGTGTGGCCTGCCAAAAAAGAGAAGTTGCACATCGGTGTGGTGCTTGCCACATATATTTCAATGCTTAAGTTAGAGAGTGAAAGAGTATGAAAACTAGGGAGTTTAGGAGTAAGATTCAAGTTACCCCATATAAGTCATAATGATGTATTTATAAAGATGATTGACCTAGGTCGTTGCGTTAGTATTTCAGAGTCAATTTGGGTACTTTTGTAACTTACCGGGCCAAGAAGTGTGCCCAATTTCATATTTGACTAGGGTTAGCCTCAGCGAGCATCTCCCCCTAGGCCCAAGAGGGTAATGCTTTGGGGGTAGAGCATGCATGGGACATGGTCCATTAGCTATTTTGCTAGGGGTTGGCATCGATTAAGCACATAAATTTGGGTTTGACATGAACTATCCCCCTAGGCCCATTTTGGGGCCTATGGTGTTATTTTTGTCCAAAATCTTGTTATTTTCTTGACTTTATTACTTTTATTCTTATTTTATATCGATTATACCCTTCGATTCAAGATCACCCATAACATTAGCCCCCTGCTCCCATGTTAGGGTCTCGAGGATTGGTTACTCATATCATGAGCTAAACATTTTAGGCTTGACTTGGGAGTATAATTTCTTCGAACTTGTGTTGCTTCAATGACCTTGTTGGTCCACTCTCAGTAAGGTTGAGCTTGTCACTGGTGTCCATGTGAGGTGCAAGAAGATTGACCCATCAAACCTAGAAGGTTGATGTTGGGTACTTCTTTTGGACAATGCTCTATGCCCTAGAGTTACCTTGACAATGTTTCAGGGTGGTTCCTAAGTTATCCTGGAGATGGCCCATGAAAACCTATCAATATTAATGAGTTTTAGAGTTCCTCCAAGTTAATTATTCTAAAGTCAATCCCCTTTTAGGGACCAATCCTGTACATAATCTTGTTAGAAAGATGAAAATCGATTTCTTTAAGATTAAAAGCACTTTCTCAAGAAAGATGAATATCGACTTTTGAGAGGTGAGGTGGCCAATAAATGAAATTCTTTGGGTCACTGAATCTTGTCAGGAAAATAAAAATTGATTTCTTTAAAATTACAACCACCTTCTCGAGAAAGATGAATATCAATTTTTGAGAGATGATGTGACCAATAAATGACCATCTTTGGAGCTTGAGATAGCCTCTAGAAAGATGATAATTGATGGATGGAAAGTTGTCTAGGTTTTCTATCAATCAAATAATATTTATAATCTTAATCTTGAACTTCAACAAACAAGTAGCACAAGTAGCAAGACTGGGTCAAACCACAGAGAAGCACGAAGATTAGTTTCTCAAAGTTCATTTTCAGGTAAAGCGGTAAATGATGGGAGGGGGTTTGTGTGAAATTGATAGTCGAAGAATAAATGAGCTAAAGAAAAAGTGTTTGCTCTTTTGGAAAGTAAAGTGGCACGATGCATTTAGTTAGCGAAAATGGAATTCCCCAATTCACAATTTTGGTCCTAGGATATAACTCCATCTACTTGAGCACATAGCCTACTTTACAAATATTAAGGGTCATAAATTATTAATTAAGATTTATACCCTAATTAGACTATATATCGATTAACTAACAATGAAAAACATTCATTAATAATTAACCTAAGCACATGCATTAAGGTCTAGGGCTAAGCCATGACACAATTAGCTAATGGGAAAAGCCGATTAACTAATCAATTGATTGTTCTTTATCTCTAGTTACTCAACATAACCATATGTTGCTATTGGAAACACCTCGAAAACAACATAACGCCCATGAGATAACCAATGCTACTTTGGCAACTCACACCTAACCACTACGGATTAGATGTGAAATTTCTAGCAATTAACAAGTCTAAACAATTGAATTGTCAATCCTTATGATTCAAACATGCTAAATATTGATTAAAAGATAAATATGCAAGAGAGATAAAAATAGGAAAATTTAAGAATAATTCTTCTCATAAATGTTCAGAGGGTTCATCCAAAATTCATTAACTAAATCATACAAACAAAAATTACATACCTTGAAAATACATAATTGAAGTTCGTAAACATCGAGCCATCTACAATCTACAAGAAAAAACCTAAAACTAAGAAAAGAGGTGGGAAGAAGATGAAGAACTTGAGGTGGGAAGGAGATAAAGAGCCTGATGGGATTCAAATTTTGAGCGGAAGCGTGTGAACGCCTAGCATCCCATAAATTGATTTTTACATAAACAAAATAAGTGTACTAAAACAGAATATGTGTAGAGTAAACATGTGAAATAACATGATTTAGAGAAAGGAAAGAACCATTTTCACCTTTGTAGATTCTCAAGCTCCTAGAACGATCCTCTCGATATTCCAACGAACAACTCCTCCAACGATCTTAAACACGAACGTCTCCTCGAACAATCTTGAACACGACCACAAGAATAACCTTGTTATTCTCAAGAATTTCAATAGAAGGATAGGTGGTATCCAACTATTGGAAGAGGGTGAGGAAGAAAAAATTTTGGGAGAGTAGAGAGGATTTCTTTTTGTGGCTTAGGGAAAAATTTGCAGAATAAATGCTTGCCACAAAAAGGCCATAAGGAAGACTTTATATAGAGAAGAGTCAACCCCCTTCTCCAAGTCTTTTTTCAATTTTTCCTTGTGCACAATTAATTAAATAACTATTTATACATTAAATCCAATTTAATGTATATATATTTAATTATCATAAACATCGTATGTCTGTGTGTAACACCTCTCTATTTATTAATTAATTTTTTGTGAATCTAATTCACTTGAATTAATTATTTGAATCTCATTAAAATATTTATTTCCAACTTAATTTGAATTATAGATCACATCCATAATCAATTACATATTAATCATATTAATATAAAATTTCTTCAAATTGATTTGAAAAATTCAAATATTTCCTCTTTAATGTCTTTTAGTGAACTAGCAATAGGCCTTGGTGGATCTGTAAATTAGAAGCGCAAACGATATGAGATTAATTGGCTAAACTCACTAAACTAATCAGTATTCGTTAATTATGGGTACATTCCACTGAAGACACACAACTGCACTATTCTCACTACAGATATATTTTTATGTCCATGGATATAGACCAATTACAGCAAGTTAGTCTTTCACGAGTGTTCGTAACTCCAATTGGGTTAAATTACCGTTTTACCCTCGGATTACCTCTAACTTCTTAAGTACCAGTGCTCCTCTAATCAACAATCTATTTATGGTCCAACCAATAAATAGAAACCCCCTCTTGGGCCAGTGAGGGGGTAGGGCCATTTGTTCAAGTCACGAAGAACCACTTAAAGGAACACTCATCTACTTACCCTCAAGACAGAAAGAAGTGAACTCCATCTTGTATTATTGTGTTCCCAGCTCCCCCCTCGGTCTTGTCCTCAAAATGGTAGGTTTATTGAGTCGGCGAACTGGCTATTCTCACCCATACAAATCAAAGGACAATCCTCGTGAACAAGAGTTCATAATATACTCAGGATTAAGACTAAGTTGCTTAGGCTATCTTAGTGAAATAGAAACCTAACTAGTTAAAGGTGTTACATCTAGTGGTTAATATTTTGCAGTTCGGTCTTATGCAAACTCATTATATAGGATACCCTCACTCGCATGTCACCTACACGAACGCGTCAGATCATTGCATTTGTATTAAATACAAAGTGGGTCGTATCCATAATGTTACCATGATAAGGTATCCAACCTTATGCCTATACTATAGATCCTTTAGGGTGTATCTTAAACATTAATCCCTATATGTCTCCACATATAGTTCATGACTCATAAGGCGGCCTTCGATGTTAGTTTATTGGATTTAAGGTTATTAAGACAAAATAGATAACAACACAATAACATTTATTGAATTAACATCTATAACTCTTCATTGATGACGATTAATTAATAACACTTACTATCTACGAGTTTTAGGAAGTAAAACCAACAGAACTCACAAAAGGCCCATAGCTCGGAATGGGCACCTCCATCTCAAACTCTCCATCCAAAACCCAAAAAAATAAAGTTGGTTATATAGAAATTGCGGGAGCACCATGACATTGAGGGTCTTTAAATGTGGCGTGTACCCCTCACCTGTGGCACTGTTGCTTTGCCATTATTATTCTCTTAAGCGTCGTGCATGAGCACTTGCAGTACTGCACGACACCGTGCTTTCTTTGCCCTGACTTCACCGTTTTGCTCCAAATTGCTTGTCAATTGCTCCATTTAAGTCCAAATTGCTTGCTAATTGCTTCATTTAAGTTCATATTGCATCCGAACTGTCATAATTGCTTCTTATGCTCAATAACCTATCTAAGAACTCAAATAAACATTAAATACATGAGAACTAACATGATTTAGACCAAGGAGATAGCTCATTTTGAGAGTTATTAATAATTGATTTAAATGATGTGACTTTTATGTAGCTTTTATGGACGTTCTTGAACATGTGTTGGGTTGTGACTAATGGAAGCATTTTGATCTAGATTAAGAGAATGTGTAGTGACCATATAACAACGGAATATATGTCAGGCACATGCTAGCAATAGAAGAAGCTTGGCCAAGGTTGACCTCGACCTCGGTCTATGTGCCTAGGCTTCATTTTGATATTTTTCTAATGATTTATTACTTGTCGTACTCCCTCCCAGGCTTCCTTCTTAACGTGAAAAGAGATGTGAGGGCAACTGCTGTCAACCCTTTTATGACATCTACTGTCTAACTGGTACTTGTAACCCTTTTTCTCGCACATGTTTAACTTGATAGGCCGTTTATAAACATAACAACCTATCCATGCATTCCTGGCTAAATCCTTATAGAAATTTAGAACTTATTAACAACAAGCAATCAAATTGTAACTTATATATATACTTCAAACAGAGTTCACATATAACCACTTTCACATATATATAAACTTAGGGTTCTACCCTTCCCACTATATGTTCAAGAGTTCTAATGCCTATCAAGACATAACATCAACCTAAGCAACTTCTGATCTATTAGGGATCTACAGATTTGTGGCAGACTAGCAGTTGTAAGCTAGGTTCTGGGAAATTGATCGCTGCTTGAAAGTAAAACATTTTTGAAAGAGTGAGCTAAAATGCTCAATAACTGACTAACTTTTTAAAATATAAGCTAAAAAACATAGGCATACTGGATTATTAAAAATGACTGATAAACGTAAATACTTTCCTAGGTTCGGGGTCAAGAAAATAGACTTAGCTCAAGTACATAAACTTTGTACTTTAAATTCATATCGTTAACATATTAAAAACACTAAAATCAAAACATAGCTTTGTCTAATCTTGTAAAACATTCATACTTTTCTTTGTACTCATTTGCCTTAGTTGAGGTAGAGCTCTTTTTACTCTTACACTCAACGTCGATAACCTTAGCTGATGTAGAGTAGTCTCAATACAGTCAGCATCAATAATAATCATACATGCACGTAGATATGCCCCAAAGGCTAATATAAACATATTCATAATATTTGCCTTGAATACCTTCATCTCTTTAAGTATCATATGACCCATATACCTTCATTATCTTGAGTATCGAGTTCCACTATTAGAGTACTGGAAACATGCTTTTCACTGAACATACATAGTACTTTAACTTTTAAGCATTCCTCAGAAAACTTGGAATTTAAATAGATAAACATAGTATAGAAACTCATAACATATTAGGAATGCTTTCATTGATCAAATCATGCTTAAGATTTTGCATAGCAACATAGTTTATAAACTTTCCTTTAACAAACATTCATGCTTTGAAACCATTGGAGCATCTAGCTCAATAAGATATAATCTTGCTTTAAAAACATTGAAGCACATAGCATACTTTAAGAGAAAACTCATGCTTTAGCGTAGTTAGAAAGCGTTACTTTGGGGTGGACCATGCGTCCATTATACTTATACTTTAGGGTGACCTATGCGTTGAAATCAACTAAAAGAAAACATCCTTAAAACTTATGCTCTTCACATGAAACATGCTTGAAAACATTGAAGTAAAGCATTCATCAGATATATGCACTAAAATCACATTAGGCAAAATATTCATAAAACTTTGTTACTCATTGTTACTTGTTAGCTCCCCAAGGGGTTATAAGCTTTCCCTATCTTTGCTTGGCCTACCAAATACATGAATATCCTTTGGTTAATAACATTGGCTCCCTTTTGAGTTTAAACCTATTTTAACTAATTTAGTTTTTTTGTTTTTTTTTTCCTTAGCTTAAATTTATCTCTAGTTTCCCTTTTCAAGTCCACATTTA
This sequence comes from Benincasa hispida, assembly GCF_009727055.1. Classification (NCBI taxonomy): domain Eukaryota; kingdom Viridiplantae; phylum Streptophyta; class Magnoliopsida; order Cucurbitales; family Cucurbitaceae; genus Benincasa; species Benincasa hispida. The sequence goes on from NC_052352.1 coordinate 48,467,130, forward strand.
AGTATTTAATAATTTATCATGCTTAACATTTCTTAAAGAACTCCATATTGGCATACCAACACTTAGACTTCAAGACTAGTACAAGGTCAAGCCCTTAGTAACTTGAGTGCATTACACGATCTAATAGGTGCAAGGCACATGCACGCAACCACTCAAGGTAGGTGCTTGGCATGCATAACCACTCGAGGTAGGCATTGAACACCCCACAACCAGGTGATGAGCACTTCCTTTGCCGCACACTTAAAGAATCATGCCTTGGCTTATGCACGCATACACATTCACTGACACCAATGCATGCACGTCCTTTCTGCTTTGGCCAGCTGCTTGCTTGTTCAACCGTTACAGTTGTCTGCTTGTTCATCAACATAAATTTTTCATATTTAACTTTCAAAGCTTATAACTCACAATCCATTTTTCGTTCTATGAATTTCTTACATAACCTCTTAAATATCTTACCTCAAATTTTGAGCTTCAAACACCTCCTAGAGAGCTAAAAATCTGTAGATTTTCACAAGTTGCTCGAGTAAATTCATAATTTAAAGCAACCTTCAATTTCTTCAAGATTTCATCATCAATTCGTGGGAATTTCTTCACAGCAGCCCTAGAACATTAAATTGATTGATGGAACTTCACCTTAGCTGCAGAAATTCTCCTTTAACTCAAGAGAATTGGCAAAATCGACCTCTTCTTAATAAGCCTCTTTTATACCTCCTCTTGCATGCTAACATTGTTTAATCTCTTGACAGCTCATGCCACTAACTTATTTCTTGGCCTATAGTCCTGCCACTTAGTCCACTAATTTAACTTAGCACAATAACTTCTCTTAACACTTCAACGTATAAGGGGTCATGCTCCTTACCAACGCAAGTCCCCTCGGTTACTGGTGTCACTGCATGCATAGCAGCCCCCTTTAGTTCCTTGCCTTGAGCACTCGATAACACGCTCGGTCGCTTATGTCAAATGATCGTCCAACGCATCCACTTGGATGCTCGGCCACACACCTGACCGCCTATACTAGTGCTGAATAACCTCTAATGAGGCCAATGCAAGTCTCATTCCAATCTGCCTATCAAGGCCTTTACCTTAGTCTGCTCACATAATCTCCAAGCCATAAGCCCTTCCACGCATAGCTTCCTCTCCTTCAATACTCTTAAAAAATTTCACTAAGTGTTGAAATCATACATTTTCAACCGAGAGTTCCATTTCCTATACTTAGAATATTTTCCAACCCTTAATCTAATTCATTCATTTTAAAGGCTTAAACACTTAGACAATTTCTCCTCCTTTAACTTATCTATTAACTTCAAATTTTAACAAATTAAGCTAATTTATCTAACTTGTTTTAAGACGACAATGACATGGTAACTTCTTAAGCATGGTCATTTAGGAAAAAAAAAGTTTAGGGTTTACATCATTATTTGTTAAGGATGAGCTATCAGGTTGCGGCCAGAAAACTCAATTGCATGATGTGTAACCCCTTAAAAGAGAATGAGTCAATTTTTTCCTCGACCTCAGCTACCCATTTACTTGTCCAGTGGTTTTTCATTGCTTCCTTTTATCATACTTGGGTGAAATTGATCGTGACTTATTTGTCTTGGAAGCCCTCAATCAAATTTGAAGTCGTCTTATGAAATTACTGCTTTTTTGTTTAAGATGGAAGTATATCTTTTGTAACTTCTAATTTTTGTTTGATAGGGAAGCATATCCCTTGTAACTTTTGTTTTTTGTTTGATGGGGAAACATATCCCTGTGAATATGCTTTTTGTTTGATAGGATAGAATGTCTCCTACTCAAGAAATATTTTATTTACAGAAAATGTTTGATTAAGTATGACGTTTGATAACCTGAAAAAAGAAAAACATACTCTTTTTTCAAAGGGAAATAATATGTTCCAAATTAATAACAATCATTATGCAAAAATAAAAAATTTATCATTAAAAGCAAAGTACCCTAAGATGGTGTTGGCCTGGAACTTGATAGTCAACCTTGGCAGGTCTGACGCGTCGCGACCTAGGATGGTTAGCCTTGAGTGGTGGTTTTTCTTCGATCAAACTTTGCATGTTTGTCTTCAACTATATCCTATCTTTTGAGGTTCTAGTTGATCCTTGGTTATTTGGTGGTGCTCTTCACCTCAACCTTAGATCATTTGAACTTTAAATCACTTTGAAATGATGGACGTTCATTCTTTTTAGGCTCTTGAGTACTTTGATGATAGTATGTATCTGTGTGTTGCCTTTAAATCTCGAGTAGCTCAACTTTTCATCTTATGGTTGAGCCTCGACCTCAAACACTTAGGGTTTACACAACCACCTACATGTTAGGTTGAGGTTGGTAGATATTTCTGGCCCTCATGTGCTTAGGGTTAGCCTCGTCTAGTCTCTTGTAAATTTTATGGTATGCAAATTTACCTTTTATCAACTAGGTTGAGCCTTGGACTCAACTTAAGCCTCAACCTCGTCCATTTTTCAAAATGTGCATAGTGTACTGGATGCATATAAATGGTAAAAATATTTTACCTTTATGTTCTTAGGGTCGGCCTCGGTTAGCCCCCTATGAAATTTTGATTGTATAAATTCATATTCCATTAATAATTTTGAGCCTTAGCCTTAACCTTGACTTTTCGCTTTTTCTCGATCAAGCTCAAAAAGTCTGTTTCAACTGTTTCCTTATCATTTGAGGCTCTACTCAATCCTCAATCTCTGATAGTGCTCCTCAGCGTCGACCTCCTCTCCTCGACCTCGGCTCAAACTCCTTGACACAATCTGCACCACGAATCTTAGTCCACCAGTTCTGCTAGCTTTGCTCACGTAACTTCATGTCACTTTGTTTGTCCGGTAGTTTAAGGTTGCCTTTTCCTCAGGTCGAGGTAGTGTTTGATTTCTTATTCTCCATGCACGAATGACGTTGCTAGGGTCAGGTCGAGGCCAAGTATCTCCTCTTAAGCCTAAAATGAGCCTAGGATGATGCTTCGAGCAGAGGCATGTGTATGACATGGCCCTTTAGCTAATTTACTAAGGTCGTCTTCGACCGACATATAAATTTGGGGTTTGACATGTTAGTAAAAATACTTTAAATCCATACTGAATAGATTAACCCTATGATCATTCATGCCAAATTATTAAGAATAACATACTAGATTCCATTGAAAATTTGATGATGGATATAAAGTGGTTATTGTCTTCCTCAACCAAAACTCTGAACATCCTTAGTGGGATCTTTCTCTAGATGGGATTTAAGAAAGACTTGGTGCGTATTGTTTTGGTATATTGAGGACCATATCCCTAAGGTCTCTTTATATACTAATTCAATTAAGGTTCCCAAATCCTAATTGACTAAGAATGAGTTTCTACCCATTAAGTTCATAATCAATTAGGAATCTAGGGCCGTAATTAATTAGATCACATAATAGGTCCCAATTTAATAAAATAACTCAATGTGATAAAATATTAATTCACATACATAGCCCATACTTTAATTATACATATTATTATTTAAATACGTCTAACAATCTCCCACTTGGGCTATGTCTGTATACTTAATGTAACTAAATCACATAAACCTAAGTGTGCATAAACATGTTATTTTAATAGTAGAATTCCCCTTTAGTTCAATATGATCCATCTCCTGTATTAGTATAGAACCAAGGTGACTTTCATCACCATCCTTATAACTAAACCTTTTTTAATCACCAATCCCAATACATTCAATGATATAGATCAAGTATGGATGGATAACATGAAAATTACATGCAAAATAATCTAGATCATGCCTGTTTCCAGCCGGTCCAAATTCCTTAATGAGATCATTCTTCAAAACTTTATGCTAAACCACATGCATGATAAACAAGTTCGGCTAATAAAACATAAACCATCAACTTTATTCTATATAGACAATAAACAAATTAAGGTAAAAAAAAAAAAAAAAAAAGCAAAAAAAAAAAAAAAAAACGGATCATCAATAACAAACTCCCATTAAACCATGGAATAAAAAAAGTGACTAACATTCATGTGAGTAACATGCTCATGAAAAACTTTAGGTGGTAATCTTTAGTCAACGGATCTGCCATCATAGAGTTTGCTCCTATATGTTCTATCAAAATTTGACCATTTTGAACTATTTCTTTCACAACCAGAAACTTCATGTCTACATGTTTTGACTTAGTATTGCTTCTGTTATTGTTGGAATACATTAATGTCGACTTATTGTTACAAAATAATTTTAGTGGACTTTCTATGCCAACCACTATCTGCAGTCCAGTGACAAAATTTCATAAGCATATTCCATGATTGGATACCTCATAACATGCTATAAACTTTGCAACCATGGTAGAAGAAGTCATAAGTGTTTGTTTAACGCATCTTCATGATACAACTCCTCTAGCCAACATGAAGATATAGCCTGAAGTGGATGGAAAAGTGTTTTGACATCAACATAATCAGAATCAGAATACCCACAACTTGTTTGGTTATGATCTTCGATAAGTGAGCATATAATATTTTATTCTTGTAAATACCTCATAACTCATTTGGTTGCTTTCCAATGATCCATCCCCGAGTTGCTCAAATATCTGCCTAACACTCTAACTATGAATGCAATATCTAGACACAAACATACTTGAGCGTACACTAGACTTCCAACAGTCAATGCATAGGGAACCTTCTGCATCTCCTCAATCTCGAGTACAGTCATGGGGCATTGACCTAAATGGAATTTATCACTTAGGCGACGGGGTATCCCTTGGTGCACAATCTTTCATGTCAAATCTCTCAAAAATACTTTTAATGTAGTTCTTTTGTGACAATCTAAAAATACCTTGAGAACGATCTCGCAGTATTTCAATTCCTAGTACAAAAAGAAGCGTCACCAAGATCCTTCATCTCAAAATTCTTTTTGAGAAACCTCTTAGTTTCATGCAATAAACCTACATCATTACTTGCTATTAGTATGTCATCGACATATAACACTAGAAAGATTGATTTACTCCCACTGAACCTATGATATACATAGTCTTCCACTATATTTACTTCAAAACCAAAGGAGATTATTACTCCATGAAATTTTTGATACCATTGATGAGAGGCTTGCTTGAGACCATAGATGGTTTTCTTAAATTTGCACACCATATACTTTGGATTACAAGACAAAAAAGTTTTCTGGTTGCATCATATAAATCGTCTCATTAATATTCCCATTGAGAAACGTAGTTTTTACATTCATCTAGTGTAGTTCTAAATCAAAGTGAGCTACCGGTTTCATGATTACTCTGAAAGAGTCTTTCAATGAAACCAGAGAGAAAGTCTGTTTGTAATCAATGTCTTCCTTTTGAGTAAAGCCCTTTGTAATGATACAAGCCTTATATCTTTCGATATTACCATGCAAATCCTTTTGGTTTTTAATATCCATTTACAACCTATGAGTTTCACTCCTGATGACAATTCGCCAAGTTCCCAAACGTCATTTTCTTTCATAGATTTTATTTCCTATTCTATTGCATTTATCCATTTTTAAGAGTTAGAACTTTATAGAGCTTGTTGGAAGTTGATTGGATCATCTTCCATTATGCCCATATCATCTTGATATTCTTGAAGAAATACAATATAATCATCTGGAATTGCATTTATTCTCTCTCTAGTGGATCTCCTTAGTGACACTTCTTGAAGTTGTTGAGTTTGAACTTGAGGTTAAAAAATAAGGACTTCAATGTTGTCTTGTTCTATAATTAGTTCAATAGTGAAGTCAGAAAGCCTGAACATCATTTACAACCACATTAGAAAAAGAAACTAATTACTCTTCAAAGACAACTTTTCTTATGTTGTCTTCTCCCTAAACTTAACATCCTCAAGGATTCTAGCATTTTCCATCTCAAACAATGATTTAGAAGTGAGATCATAAAACTTGAAACCCCAGAGAGCGCTTAGAATACCCAACAAAATAACAGCTAATAGTTCTCAAGTCTAATTTTCTTTCGTTAGGCTTGTAAAGTCTAGTCTCAGCGAGACAATCCCAGATGTGAAGATGCCTAATACTAGGCTTCTTTCATGTCCACAATTCATAGAGGTTTTAGCTACTGCTTTGCTAGGTACCATATTTAGGATATATGTTGCAGTCTTTAGTGCCTCACCTTCAAAGGATTTTGGTAGAGGAGAATGACTAATCATACTTCTTACCATATCATTAATTGTTCTATTTCGCTTTTCCGCCACTCCGTTCATGTTGGGTTTGCTCGACATAGTGTATTGTGGGACAATTTCACATTTCTTTAGGTATTTGGCAAAGGGTCTTGAAAGTTGTTCACATGATCCATCATATCTACCATAGTATTCACCACCACGATCGATTTCACAGTCATAATTTTCTTTCCAAGATGAAGTTCAACTTCAGCTTCGAAAGACTTGAAAACTTCCAAAGATTGAGACTTCTCATGAATTAAATATAGGTATCTATATCTTGAATGTCTATGAGCATAATAAAATATTGTTGCTCCCAAGAAGCAATAGGAAATGGACCACAAATGTTTGTATGTATTAGTTCTAAGATGTTTGAGCATCTATTGGTACCTAATTTTCTTATGTTAATTATATTTTCCCTTAATACATTCCACACAAACGTGAAAGTTACTTAAATAAAAGGAACTGAGAATTCCAATTGACACAAGTCTCTGAATTCTCTGTTTAGAGATGTGACCTAAACGCTTGTGCCATAACATAGCGGAATTCTCATTTAATTTACAATTTGTACCACATGAATTAGATAACATAATATTGTTAAATAAAGTACAAGAATCAAGCATATATAGATTATCATGTAAAGAAATGGTACCAATAATCTTGGAATCTTGAAAAAGACTAACTTTATTATTTCCAAAAGAACAAGAAAAACCAAATTTGTCCAAACTAAAAATAGAAACTAAATTCCGTCTAAATGACGGTACAATAAAAATCTCATTCAAATCCAAATAACAAGTTTTTAAATGTAATCTAAAATTCCCAATAGCTTCAACTGGAACTGCTTTGTCATCGCCCACATCAATGAATCTTTCAGCATCATTTAGCAACTGGCTCTACAAGCAACCCTGCATCGATATACTTATGCGAATAGTAGCACCAAAATCTACGCATCAAGTATCCGTAGATACAGAAGCTAAATTAACTTTAGAACAAACCGAAGTAGGAAGTTTACCCTTCTTTACACGCCACTTGTCGTACTTGGAACAATCTTTCTTGAAGTGACTTTTTTTTTTTTGCAGAAAAAACAAGGATTTTCAGTAACCTATTTCTTGCTCTTATTCTACTGAGATGTCCCTTCTGTAGCACCTATAGATTTCATTTTCTTCTTATCACGAGAGTCAGTTGCCAAATGAGCACTTTCTGTCATTTCTTCTTCTTGCACACATTGTGAGATAAGCTCATTAATACTCCATTTATCCTTATGAGTATTATAGCTTATTTTAAATTGGGTGAATTGTGCAGGAAGAAAGATAAGTACTAGATGTATGAGTAAATTTTCATTTATCGATATCAAGTGCCTTTAATTTACCTGCGAGATCGGACATTTCTATAATGTACTCTCTTATGTTCCCATTGCCCTTATATCTCGTGGAAGTTAAAGAACTCAAAAGACTACTTGCTTCCCATTTTTTATTTTTTGCAAAATATTTCTCAATTTGAGTAAGGAACTTATTGGCATTTTCACTTTCCGTGATAGAGCCACGAAAGGACTCCGAAATGGAGTACCTAATGATCATCAGACACATGCGATTTGATCATTCCCACTTCTCTATATTAGCCGTATTCGGATGTTCCTCATTAGAAGTAGGTTTATCGGTCCTTAATGCAAGGTCCAAATCCATACACCCGAGAAGCATCTCTAGGCTTTCCTTCCAAATTTTGAAGTTTAGTCCATTCAAATTTGGGATTGAACTCAAATTTTCAAATATTTGAGTAAGACCAACTGAAACAATAAATAACAAAATATATACTCACAATTAAAATATGACAAAATAATTTCACATATGTGGTGGGTCATTTTTACAAGATGCCTAGCACAACATTGATGTCTAGCCTTTGGACAAGGACACTAAGTGTAAATGGTACTCCCAATGTATTAATCAAAATATTGACAATAAACTTTGTCCAAAAATAGCATTTCTTTGGACTGACTATTTTTCACATGAACAATCCTTATAATTGTCACATACTCATTACCACATGTATACCCATAATTTGGCAAATAATCATCTTCCTTTGGGCCAATAATTATCCGCATATATTAATGAATATGCACGTCTTATATTTCATAATTAAACTAATCTAGATAATAAAGGTTACTTCGGTAATATATTATTTTGACAAATTCAATCTAAAACATAAGACACGGTATCATAGTAATATTATTGTACAAAATAATAGAAGAAGAACACCAAATAGTCTTTACTAAAATTCACCCAGAACCTCAACAAAGAAGGTAGTGGGGTTGCTGCTGGCAAGAACAGGTTCATAATCTAATCAAATAAAAAAATATATGGTTGATGAGAGATTTTCGCATATCATCGATGAAAAAAAACCCTTTATTAGTAATAACTTACCATTGGCGAAATTGTCCGCAGACTAACGCCAGGCGACGGTGGGTTCCTTTTGCGGATTCGTTCACTCTGCAACGGGAATTTCATTCTCTTAATCAATTTTTTAAAATAATCTTTAAATACTAACGAAAAATTAAAATTAAACCACAATGCCAATGGAAATCGAACATAAACCAACAATCCAACATGAAGCTCATGCTTTAATATCACTTATTAGCAAAAATATTTTAAATCTATATTGAATAGATTAATCATAGGATCATTCATATCAAATTGTCAAGAATAACATACCGGATTCCATTGAAATTTGATGATGGATATAAAACGGCTATTGTCTTCCTTAACCAAAACTCCAAATGCTCTTAGTGGGATCTATCTCTAGATAGGTTCAAGAAAGACTTCGTGCATATTGTTTTGGTATATTGGAAATCATAGCCACATTAAACCCTAAATAACACATAATAGGATCCAATCTAATAAAACAACCTAACGTGATAAAATATTAATCCGCATATATAATTAATATTTTAATTATATGTATTATTATTTAAATATATCTAACATGACATGAACTAGAGTGCTATTTTTAGTCCAAATTTTGTTATATTCTCAACTTTATTACTTTTGCTGTTATTTTACGTAGATTATATCCTTTGGTCCAACAACACCCAAAATAATATTTAGGCTAAACAATAAAATAAAACTGGACTCTTTGCTTTTACTATATTAATCATCATCTTATTTGATTCGAAGAAGAGGGAAGGAATGTGGAGAGAGCAGAGAAAATGAAAATGAAATAAGAGAGAATTTTTTAAAATTAATTTTCTAATTTAAAATGTCATTCAAATTCAATTATTTATTTCGAAAAAGTGCTAATTTTCATAAGCGATCAATTGGCACTTGGCAGTGACGGGAACAGTGTATTTACGTAAATAGCCCATCAAATTCCCATAATCCATCCAAAAAAACGACCGAACCGGTCCAACCGGTTCAATTTCACCGCAATCGTTCGTTCATTAGACCAACATATGACGTGGCTTCCAGAGAGTCAACAATTTTCAAAATCTTCTCATTTCATACAAACGGACGACAGAGATTGAGATTAAAATTTCGCAAGATCTTCATTCTGTACGAGCACCCGCACTATATCAAAACTCTCTCCCCCCAACACCCCCCCCCCCCCCCCTTGTTTTTTTTCCCTTTCGAGCAGTCATTCTTCGAAAGTCCCAACACACCATCAGTCCAGAGCCCATAGTTTCTTCCTTCTCACAACAATCGGTGCGAGTCGTAGAACAGCAAAATGGCGGAGGAATTACAGGACAAGGATGCCTCGAACGACAAAGCCATGGATGTAGCTGTTGATATAGAGACGAAGATTTATAACGCTATGCGCTCTCGCGTCTCTTACTTCAAGGAAGAAGCCGAGTGAGCTTCTCTCTCTTTCACTTTCTCCTCATTTTCCCTGACCGTAACTCGTATATGTGGGCTTCTGAAGCTTGTGTTTTTTGCGAGGAATTTCTCTTCTCTGTCATTTTTGGTGGTTTCGTTTTTAATTGCTGTTAATGATGCTGTAATGTTTATCCTGCACCTGCGAGAATGCTTATTAGACCACCTCTAGGTTATTTTTTGTTCATATTTGTAACATGTTCCTCATTTAGTTTAACTTATGTGTACGTACGTTTTGGGAGATATGCAAGTTTTCGAACCTATACCGTCAGCTGAGTTTCTTGTCTCTAAGTTCACGGTGGTTCTAGGGTTTCTTTTGGGCATGGAAATCTGTAAAAGAGAGGTGAATTTTATATCTCCTTCCATTCTTAGGTAAGGTTAAATGTTTGGGCGGTTGTATTAAGCGGCTTTTAGTGTTTGATATCAAATTGTAGGTTCGTGTCTAAACACAAGACAAGAATAACGTTCACGTCACTTTCTTGCATGTAGATGCACGTGTGTAGCAACAGAACCTTTACATTTGTTTGTGATTATTAATTTTTGAATTGGCATAATTATATTGTTCCATCTCATTTTCTTTCATTCTCACTGGGGAAAACTCATTGAATTAGGCCTTCACAATTTGGCTACCTTTTACTAACATCTTGGATGCCCTCTAATAACCACTAGATACTCAATTCGTGATATCTTTGTAGTTTGTCTCTCATACATTCAACAATTCTTAACTGCTAGCAATGTTGTGGTGGTCTCCTAAATAATTTCTCGTCACTGGTAGTTGGTTTGGAATCCAATTTCACATCAGTTGTGGAATTTTGTTTTCAAAACTAATTTTAATAACCATGGATGGGCGGCTCATAAAAATTAAGTTTTTCCTGTAGTATTAGATTGCAAGTTCAGTGTAGGTACTTGAACCTACAATTTTTAGGAGGTAGAGATTACTTCATTGAGCTCTACTTGACAATAACAATAAACTACTTGTCTTTCACATCACCTTTCACAAGTCACAACCCCATGAATTGACAGAATCATATTCAACTGTTTCTTAAAGCCACCAATGACTCGAAAACAGGTCATCTAAGAAAGCAAGAGAGGGGTTTTAAAATCAGCTACCAAACATAATTTCACTTTTCTATTTTCTCATAAGCACAAAACATGTTTGAACTGTCTCCCAAACAAGATTTGGACTGACTTTTTGTTCTTTGTGCACTTGCGCATTTTGTGCCCTTGACAAGTATTTTTGTGCCATAGATCTAAAACCAGCTGGAATTTGAACATCTGGTATAGAGCAATTGTCTCGACTGCAAGTCGTGTAGAATTATCAACAATGCGGGTGGATTTGAATGAACTTTTTTTTTTTCCCTTTTAAATATACCTTCAGAAGATGGTGTCTTTATTTCAAGGATAAGACACAAGGATGTTGCTCTGCTTCCTGCATTTGAAATTTTTCGCACTTTCCTTTTAACTTGTATGAGCTGTTCATATCACACACAATGGTGGGAGATTATTATGGTGCTCAAGATACATGTCCTTATATAAAAATCTGATAGAACTTGGATATATTGAAATATAAACGATAACGGAGATACAAGATAAACCAAGTGTTTGAGGTACTTGGACCCTCCCAATCTTGAGATAACTCTCAAGTCTCAAACCTTAAATCATAATCATTCACCAAAATATTGCTTACCTTCTTCATTTCCCTCCCCTTTATTTATAACCAACTTCCCTAACAAACTCTCTTAACTAATTACTAATATACCCCTAACATTCCTCTAATACAATTCCTATCATTACCGGCCCCTAAAACACACCTTGTCCTCATGGTGTGGGTACCAAACAAAAATTAACACTTTTTCTTTTAACTAAATAGAATCCCAACAACTTGCTCTTCAATCTTGGAAAAAGATTTCTTCCCTCCAGCTTGGGAGATCATTTGGGCTTCAACTAATTCCCTCGGCTGTAGCCCATTAAGCAGCCCATTGCTCCACTTGAACAAGAAAAGATGTGCAATATCATTTGCAGACTTGCCCAAATCGAAATGGGCTTCTTCAAGCAATTCAAGCCCATAATTCCCACAAAAATGAAAACTGCATTTTTTTTTCCAACAATCAGTCCTGCCTTTTGACACTTCACGTGGGCAGCAACGTGGTTTCCCATCTCTTCATGCAATTCACCCCTTCCAAAGCTTTCTTCTTGGGTCACCGTGGCTCAGCTTCTTCTGCCGTTTCTAGCACCTCCGATCGTCGTAGCATGGCCTTGACGGTCATAACCAATGCTTCCACTCTCATTGACCTCCCATTAACTCCTTTCAGCGTAGGCAACAACGATTCAATCTGCCGACTCTTCGCCATCCCAGCCCATGAACTGCCGGCGTCTTCTTTCTCCCATGCGGCCAACTTCCTCTGCTTCTTTGTGCCACAACCTTTTCTTCACCCGTTTCATCTCTGGCTATACAAGCAACCATTGCTAGCCTTCCTTAGAGGTTTCTTTCTCCATGGTTGCCCCTCTCCAATCTTTTCACTCTCTCTTCACGGAACTTGCAACCACAAAATTTCATCTCCAACCTTGCTGATTTTCGCCGCTTCCTCTTCCCTCTGTCTCCACAATTTTCTGCCGGTTCCATGTCTTTCTTTTGTTGTTTTCTCCTCCACTCGTGCATTTTTTTCTTTTTCAACGTGCGAGTGTCTTTCTTTCGCTCGTCTCTTTGCTTTTGCTTCTATTCGGCCTTGTTCTCCCTTTTTTCTTAATTTTTTTTCCACATGATGATTCAGAGGCTTCGTTCTTTCTCCTCCCTCATTGGTTGAGCGTTTTTCTCTTCCTCGACGCTTGATTGTGCAATTTTTTGCACAAAATTAGTTTTCATCATATTTTTCCTTGATTTCATAGAATCTGATTCCCTATGAAGCACATATACAGATACGGCTACACGATACGGATACGATTGGATACGGCGATTCGTCAATTTCTAAAAAATTAAGATACAAATACGTTTAAGGATACATCATTTTTTTATATATTTTTTTAATATATATATTTCTAATAAATGAGGATACTGATACGTTGAAGATACATTTTTTTTCTTTAAGAAAATATAGGATATAGATAAATTTAGCATACAAGTTAATAACAATAGCACAAAATAGAATACAAACACTGAAATACAATACAAAAAAAGCAACATCTAAGATGTTAAAATACAATAGATAATAAAATGCCATAGAAAAGTGGCTCATATTACAAAGAAGAAAAAGAAGATTAGAGGGAGAAGTATGAAGATAACGAAAAACTTCTTCATTGAATTGTTGAAGATATCCAAATGGTTTATATTTTGGTGGACTTTGTGGGGATTCAAATGTGAAGATGGAGATTATATGATTCTAGTCTAGGGTTTGGTCCATTATTTATTTATTTTTTCTTTTAGTTTTGGACTCGAGTAGTGAGCTTTTTAAATAGATTGCCTAATTTTAGATTGGGAAAGATTAGATGAGTTACTTGTCTTTTTTTTTTTCTTAAAAAAAGAAAATACGCATAGAAATAGATACGTCAAATCACGTGTCAAATATGTATCTGAAAAGTATATGAAAATATAGATATGTCAAATCGCGTGTCAGATACGTATCTGGGAAGTATCTGGAAGTATCGGTATCCGGTACGTTCTGTTACTGATTCTTTGCCTCACATGAAGTATCTGTGCTTCATAGCTGATTCCATAATTCCTCTCTTCATCGGTCATGCTCCGATGAAAGCGTCTCAATCACCGTCCATCCAAATCTCCTGGCGATACAAAACCAAATTCAACTGATTTGACAAAAAATCAAGCTTCTCTTTGAGCCTCGACTGCCCCTTACTAACCTCTCTGGATTGCAGATTCATCTTTGACTCCAATGTCACTTGCCTCTCTTCCAACTCCAACACCTTCTCTTCCAGCATTGCTACTCTGCTTTCCATCTTTCCTACCATGCCTAAGACTCACTGCTCTGATACCAATTGATAGAACCTAGATATATTGAGATATATACGTAATAGAAATACAAGATAAACCAAGTGTTCGAGGTACTTAGATCCTCCCAATCTTGAGATAACTCTCAAGCCCTAAATCATTCACCAAAATATTGCTTACCTTCATTTTCCTCCCCCCTAAAACTCCATAACCAATTACTAATATACCCCTAACATTCCTCTAACACCATTCCTATCAACATTTTACGAAATTGTTAACCACCATTATTTAGAGACTGGTTAAAAAGTTTGGATGATGTGAAAGTATGTGTGTATGACCTTACTAGTTACTGGCAGCAGCATAACTGGAAGCTTCGCCTCATTATAAGTTTTTTCAGCTACAAGAAATGTTGTTTATTACTTTATTATCTTATAAATCTTATTTACAAGAATAATGAAAAACATTGATACCTTTATCCAATCTTCTATTTATTTGTCTCTTTTTGGTTACAGCTCTTTAACTTTTGAGGGGGTTAGAAGATTGTTAGAAAAGGACTTGTGTATGGAGATGTATACTTTAGATGTGCACAAAAGACTTGTCAAGCAGTGTTTGGTGAAGGTAATGTTTTCTTCTCTCTGTATGTGACATCTTGCTCTTTTTGGAGGTGGCATCCTATTTCTGTTATGCCTTCTGCTCAATTATATCATGTTCGGTCATTTTTATTTTTGATATATGTGGTGACATCTGATAAGTTCTTATATTTTAAAGAAAAATGACAATTGAAAGAGTAGAAGAGACTCAAGGAAAAAGTGGGTTTCATCTTTTCTTTTGTAAATTCACTGTTTATTAGAAGCTGAAGTCAAGTTGACAAAGATGTATAATAAGAATGTAGACCTAAGAAATGTGCTCTTGTAGGTTGATTGATAAAGTATTAGGATGATCCCTCCCTTCGCCAATGAAAACGTTAGATACATATCATGACATCACCTTATTAATCCAGACTAATGACTCATTAATCACAGAAGGAACCTATATTTTTTTGGCATGAATATTGGATCATCAACTTTGTCAAGTTGGCCCATTCATCTGCTTCTTGATCATTCAAACTCTTCATGGGTATCCACCTCGAAAACTTATGAACATGATATCTTACACCAGTCTTGTCACTAGCATGTTACTCAACATGTGAATCTTCTATCTATGTTGTAATTGAGTAAGTTTGCTGAACTCTATTGGGGTTTCCTGTTGCTTCCATGTGCCTGAATCTGAATGTAGAACAATTGACGTGTAGCATCCAACTCAAGCCTATCGTTTGGGTAGATGCTACGAAAGGCCACACTTGGAAAGATGTGGAATGAGAAAAATTCTAGAACTTTGGAGAGAGGAGGGTGAGATTAGGTGCAGTGTGGGACATTACTCATTTTTTGGCCTTTGCTTGGTGTACTCTCTCTGTCTCTATCTTATTCTGCAATTATAGTCTTAGGTTGAAACATGAACTCAGGTCTCTCTTTGTAACTTAAGCCTTGGTGGCTCCTTTTGTAACTATTTAATATATACTTCAACGACGTTCATTTCTTATCAAAGGAATATGGTCATAATTGAAGTAATTTGCTCCAAGTACTTTCTGAGGTGCCTTTTGAGATTCAGAGTTTTAAATTTCTTGATCACAATGTTATTCTAATTTCCAGTTATTTGAGCACTCGGAAGAAAATTTAGTTTGTCACCTTGCATCATTCTTGAATTGAGTTTTCTTATTTTCTTCTGTATCCTAGTGCTTTGAAGCTGATTGGGAAGATAATGTATCCAAGAAATCTGAGGAGACTGGGAGAAAAAGTGTAAATAAAGAAGAAGCGGCTGAGCCACTTGAAGGGCATCAGTCCAAAAAAGGTGTAAAGGAACCTTGCTCGGAAGATGAGGAAAAAATGGAAGACTCTCCAGTTATGGGCCTTCTCATACCACGTAACACAAAAAATGTTGAATCTGATGGAATCAAAGGAATCAAAGACAAAGATGACAAAGATATTCCTAGTGAGAGTATAATTGCAAAAGCTATTAGAAAAAGAACTTCTTATCTTAAAGCTAATTCGGAGTAAGTTATTATTATTTTCTCCATTATGGATCATCTTAATGCTATGAATTTTTGTTACTTAAAGCTAATTCGGAGTAAGTTATTTAAAGCACAAAATTGGTCTGGAAGAACATCATAATGGGGCCGTAAAAATTTTCTTTATAGAAATTCCTAATGTATTGTTTTACTTCTGGTTCACAAAAAACATTGTGGAATTGAAAAGAGTAATTGTTTCAACTTTCAAGGATGGTTATCATAAATGCTAATCAAGTACTCATAAAGTCATAGACCCTTGGATTATCACCGTCTATTTGTTTTAATGTTATTTGCATAGATGCTCTTCCGGTCCTTGAATCCCTTTAATAGGTAAAAATAAATAATAAAAACATGTTTATTCAGGAAAGTTACTATGGCTGGAGTTCGCCGCCTTCTGGAGGATGACCTTAAACTTACTAAAAATGCTCTCGACAGTTGTAAGAAGTTTATAAGCCAACAAGTAGAGGAGGTGAGTCAATCCTGTCGAGTATCGATTTTTCTAGGTTATAATGTCAACCATACTGATATTTTTTCTTATTAATATTAAAATCAGATATTGACTTCTTGTGAAGCTGCTGAACAAGTTTCTAATGAAAAGCGTTTGAAAACTCCGAAAAAGGTAAGCAAGGAAAGCTCTCATTCTACTGAAGGGAGCAGTAGTGAGGAGGATAGTGAGGAGGAAAATGATGAAGTAAAGCCTGGAAAGAAAAATGCAACTAAAGGAAGAATACCGAACTCTAACGAAACAAAAAAGCGAAAAAGGTCTACAAAAGAGACACTCTCTGCCAAGAAGCAAAGCAAGCATGTCCAGCATACATCAGAGGAGGATAATGATGAAGGTGGTGAAAATGTCTCTGAAGATGGCCAGTCTGAATCATCCCATGAAAGACCTGTGAAGGTTAGATCTATTTTCTCCTCCCTTATATCTGATAGTTAACAAATTGACTTTCGGGTGATTTTTTCAAACCTCACAGAAGGAAGTTTCAACTCCCGTCTATGGCAAGCATGTGGAACACTTGAAATCGGTTATCAAATCGTGTGGGATGAGGTTTTGTTTCTAGTCCTTACCAATTACATGCTTAACTTCTGAGTCGATGTGTGAGGTATTAAGATCAATAATCTCTCTTACAGTGTTCCTCCATCGATTTATAAGAAAGTCAAGCAGGCACCTGAAAGCAAACGTGAATCACAACTTATAAAGGAGTTGGAGGGGATACTATCCAGAGAAGGATTGTCTGCTAATCCCACTGAAAAAGGTGAACAAAAGAATGGGGTGGGGTACTATTAGATGTGGGGGAAAAAACAAGATTATAATCTTACTTCTTGGGCCTCACTTCCACGTAATTTCTCTTGTTCAATGAAATTAGTTTCATACAGGAAAAAGCTATGGAATAGAAGTTAGATTTATTTGTTAATATGTTCTTTGATGGGACATTTTTGGGTTGTCAGCTCTACCCTGCGTGGCTTGCTGTATTAGTCAACATACTAGCACAGATAATAGTCAGCAGCTATAGCTTTTCATTGTTATTTCATTGTTCACAATTAAACTCATGCACATTTTCTGGTGATCAGAAATTAAGGAAGTCAAAAAGAAGAAGGAAAGGGCCAAAGAACTTGAAGGCATCGACTTAAGTAATATTGTCTCAAGTTCACGTAGGAGATCCGCAACCAGTTATGCTACACCACCTCCAAAACCGAAAATACCAGTTAAAACTGACGGTGATGGTGATGATGGTGATGATACTGAGGAGGAGGAAGAGGAGGATGAAGACGAAGAAGACGACGACGACGAAGAAGAAGAGGATGGCGAGGAAGAGGATAATGGCAATGTTGATGGAAGCCAAGGTGAAGAATTCAACGAGGGTAACAAACCATTGACTTTTTAAAATTTACATGCTGGTTTTATATATCACATTTTTGAAAAGAAGCTTTTGATTGTTTTTAAAATCTGATTTGGTGATTGATTGATTCTGCTTCTTGGTTGACTGTTATTCCGGGCTTTTGATGTGGTTTTTCTTATAACAGATGACAATGAAGACAGTGATTGAATCCGGAAAGAGCATCCAAGATTAGTATAGCTGATCCTCGATCAACGTAGAAACGATCCAGTGTAAACTTGTTCTCTATGTAGTTCCCTTTTCTTTTCAGTTTTATTGGAGAGCTTGTAGTCAGCGATGTTAGAGCTATATCTAGGAGATTGGACGTAGTATTATTGTACAATATTTACTCTTCATGATAAAGACGAAATAAAAGAACACTTATATAATTTTGATTTATCCTTCATTTCAAATTAGTTGAACATGCAATGCCCTCATAACCTCTTGACATTAAAAAAGACATTCCTTAGATGTTAAAGTTTATATGCTCGTTGGATGGTGTCAAGTTTTTAACTTGATAATTCAACGTTTTAGACAAAAAAAATCTCAGGTACAATTAAAATTCCGAAAATTTCCACCTTTACTTGCCATTGGAGACAGCAATAATTGAATAAAGATGCATCTAACCATCTTCTGATGTGATGAAGTATCAGAGTTAGGCTATCAATTATTCCAGAGCCTCAAGTTATCTACAGATTTATCGAGCTTGCGAAAGCTTTTCGTCGAGGTTGGACGCTAAGCAGCAGTCTGTTTACCATCTGAAAGAAGCCTTCTGACTTCATTTGCTAGATCCATTACATGTTTATCTTCCCATCCTAAGCAGAGAATAGGACATTTAACCACAGAATAAGAGATGATAGCAAGTTGGATAAGAATTCAATCTTTTATAACAGTACAAGGGACTTACCAAACTGAAGAAGAGACTTTTCAAGTTGAAAAATGTAGTCCTTGTTTGGTCCTGAGGGCCCTTCCGCACAAACCACCTGTCTATAGAGACGATGTAATGCGAAAAATTAGGATATGTTTTAGTTGGCAATTCGGATTCTTTTTTATGTTTTCAAATTCACCAAGTTTAGTAAATATTTATTAGGTAAACAACCAGAATTCTTTCTTATAATTGTTTTTGGATTCTGTGATAAAAAATGTAAATTTTGAAAACATCATTTTTATATTTTCATTGTATCTAGACTTTGAATTTTAAATTTTAAAGTGCAAATTTATGTTAAATAAAGATTAAAATAGTTTAAAGTCATGTTATAAATTCAATTCATTTTTTTAAAATTAGAATATGTATTATGTGATGTATAATAAATTGTATAATATTATAAAATAATAATTATACAATTTTTTAACCTTATTAATAAATAAATTCATAATTGTTTATTGTTAGCTATTATTTAATAGATAATTACAACTAGTTTTATGATTTATATTTTAGTATTAAACATATTTTTAATAATGGTTTAAATTAGAATTCATCTTTTGTATTTGTTACCATACACATTTAGAAACATGAAATACAACTATTTATATTGAAGTACTTATTTTCAAATTTATGTTTCTACATTCCCTAAAACAACCCTTTTGTTCTTATGCTGTGTAATGTTTTAATCTAAAATCATCACTATCTTTCAGGCTCTGTTAGGGAATTGGTTTGAACTTTTAACTGATCCTTCCACCTTATGCCAAAACCTAGTTTGATCTGAACTCTTTTTTGTCAGTCAAAAGGGAATGTCTATCCATATAATCCATTGCCAATATGTTCATTCTCCTGGCTTGTAATTTCTCTTGATGATGGGTTCTTTTTAGATATATAGAAAGTGCAAGGTAAATAATTAATGGAAACTAATTGAGCTCACTAGGAAGATCAACTTATGAATATGATATCAAATAGAACACAAAGGAATCAGTCTCATCGATCTTCAAATTCTACGATAAGGTGATATCAATTAGTGTTCAAATCAACTTGTATGTCTCCCAACTATTCTTATGAGACAACCACCTAACTAGCTACATTTGATTATTTAAAAAACTCGTAAAATATTAAATTTTAGATATGTGGCAACTGTGACTTGAACCTGTGCTTTCTAGATCTTTTACTAATTACTTAGCCACTAGATCATCCCATAATGGTCAATTAATCTAGGTGATACTATTAACAATTCTACTGGCCTTTTAATCTCAATGAATGTGAAGTATAAATATCATATCGATATCATCGACATCGAATACATACTTGGCAATCTCCTCGATAGATGCAGGGCCAAGGTAATTCTTGTTTAGCTTCTTGTCTGGGGATGCAATATACCTGTGACATAGAACTCACAACACTAATACTTTTATCCAGAAGGAAATAAATGAAAAAAATACATTAATTTAAATAAAAAATCGAATGTAATTATTACTGAATGCTGCTACTTACACCATTACTCCAGAAACAATAGGGGTGGTAGCCATGGGATCCTGAAAAATTAAGTAGCTTTCAACAAGGTCGCTAACAGGAGCAAGTAAACCAAGAATGATAAAGATGCTTTGGACTTGGAAGAATTGAGACTTACGGTGAAAAAATCCACATATTCTTTTCTATCATATTGTTTCTCCCTCACTTCCAAATGCTAAGGGAACATGTGACAACAACAGAATAAACATAATCAAGAATTAGTTTTTGCCGTACATAAAAGAAGTTTGTGAACAATTGAATAATCAATGCAGATGGATCAATGACAAAAGAATAGATTGATAATACAATCTAGCCATGTGGAAAATGCAAGCATAGATGAAAACTACTATATAACATAAACATGAGCCAGACACAGTCAAAAAGAGAGGAAATCATCTAGAAAGTCAAAAGTTCAAAGATAACTTACATTTAGTGCAGTTTCTTTATCCTCCTTTTTGGTGATCTTGTAAGCAACACCCCACTATGACCACAAAATGGGAATGAATTAGCTTAACTTTGATAATTTTGATTTGAAAGGAGGATCCAAAGCAGACTTCTCATAAAATGTCTATAGCTAGTGAGGCTTAAACCTTGAGGCTTGCCTTGAAGCAAGACTCTAAATTTTAGCATTGAGATTTACATTTTTGTTGAACCATAAGAGGCTTACACCTCTCATAACAAAGGTTTACGTCTTTGTGAAAATACACTGGGTCGTCTAATGATTAATAAAATAGTTATGACTTGCCTAAATCTTAAAAAAATATTAGAGGTTAAGTTGTGATAATTTGAACTAGAACTACTTTAAAAACATTAAAAGCAAAATTTTTTAGTATAAATCAATCCTATTAATAATAATAGTAGTAGTGATAATAAAGATATCCTTTAAAAATTTTGATTAAGTGAAAATTGTGGGGATGAATTTTCTTTTTACACTTTTATATGACCATCATATTTGGCAAACTTCTTCATACCAATTTAAGATTTGTAAAATGTTTTTAATTCACTATTTGAGGCTAACACTCCATACCACCTCAAGGCTTATGCCTTACCTCTTCGAGAGGAGAAGGCTTTAAGCCGCCTTATACCTTTTAAAATACATTAACATAACATGGTAGTACTTTTTATTTTATTTTTTCGATAACTGGGAGCTGGAGCTTTGCTCCCCTATATTTGGGGGCGCTCATGCCCACCCCAAGCCATCCCTTGTGAGGGCTACTTTTTATTCTATTTTATTTTAACTAGAGTATCGAGGAATCCCTCTTCCTGAATTATGCTCATGACCCACCACACTAATTCTTGAGGAGGCTTCCCCCACTCCAAGGCTAGTTGTAAGAGAACTTGAAGAATATCTTCAAGCATAGCATCCCAAACTCTACCAAATTCTAAGCTGGGTCGAAAGGGTATCAAGTAATCCAAATATTATTCATCTTGTGCCTAAAATATTTACAATGCCTTCCATAAACTCCAAAGCTCATTTTCTCCAAATAAACTAGAATGTAAAGTATAGCATATCGGCCAGTCATCAACTTCGCATCCAAAAGATGAGCAACTTGCATTGATTCTATGAAGTATTCCAGTAATTAAAGGGGAAAAGATATTAACGCTCTCCAACTTTTCCAAAAAGATGAAGCCTCCAGCACATAACACACAACGCAGAATTTTCATTAGATGAAAAATGGAAGAACACAAAAGAAAGACAGAGGCCAAACCATAATTAGATAACCCATCATTTTTCTATGGCAGTTTTACTTGAACAAGGAAAAAAAAAAAATCTAATCAGTAGCAGCTAAAGTTCCAGTAGTGGGATATAAGAACTTTAAACCCAGAAAAGCTGAATAACACTATCTCACAATGCACATTATTAAGCCCTTTTAGTAACTAGTTGGTCTTTCGTCTTTGATTTTTGAAAATTAAGCCTATTTCATCTCAATTTCTTACAATGATTCAACAAGCTGGGCCTTCCAATGCCGTATCTCTTAAATAAAAGAGTTGAATTCTTAGCCAAATTTGAAAAACAAGAACATGCTTCTCAAAACTACATTATTTTAGTTTTCCAAACTTAACTTGGTTTTTTGGTAGGTAGAAAGTATATAACAAAATAAGAAATTTAGAGGTAGAAGAAGTATTTATGGACTTAAATTTCAAAAATCAAAAACCAAAAAACGAAATGGTTTTCAAATGAGCAGACAGTCAAACACTCCGAATTAAAAACATTCCAGATAAATCCAAAAGGTGTAGATTATTGGGAATACTCCCATCTTCTTTCGATGTTTGAAAACAATAACATCAAACTCCAAGAATCCCAGTCCATTACCAAAAGAGGGTTTAAGCAGAAAAATCAAAGTGGGAATTTAAAGAACACACACAAACTTCCCCTTCCGCAGCCTCCAATGTGACAGTTCTTCCAGGAAACTCAGGAGTTCCTCTATGATCAGTACTTCCTAGTAACAAAAAATCGCACAAATCAGAGTGGAAAATATACAGAAGAAACGAAAAATACAGAGAGAAATGGGGACCTTGATAGAAGACACGGCGGTAGCCTTTGATACAGCCGGGTAATTTTTCGTCAAAAGGGAAGCCAGTTTTCCAAATAAGAGAGCCGTATCCGAATACCCACATAACCATTTTTGGTCGGAAGTTTATTAGAATGTCCGCAATTTTCCGGCGGAATAGGGGCGGAGGACGGCGTGTGTGGTATTATTTCCGCCCAGTGCGGAGGGAAAATGGGAGGGGCCCGGAGGGGAGATTTTCTTCCAATTGGTAAAAGGCAAGAAGACGATAAATTCGAATCATAAGGAACAACGTGGGTGATTCGTATTCGGGAGTATGTATGAGTGTATAGCGATAACGACAAACGGATCCGTCCAATAATTTCAGATATATTGTTTTGGCTAAATTATAAACCATGTCCATCAAACTTTACATTTTGCTTCAAAAATATCGTTGAAATTTCAAAAGTTTAAAAAATATTTTAATAATATTAAATTAAAAAAAAAGTTAAAAAATATCCTTTTGATTAGTTTTGGATGGAAATTGTTAAACTTTTGTTTAAAAAATACCAACTTTTACTCTTACAAATGTTAAAAGGTACCTCTGCCATTCCATTAGTATTTGAACAGAAACCGTTAATTACTCGTGAGAAAAATAACTTTAAAAATTAAAACAAAAAGTTAAAAAAATGATCCTACCATTAATAAGGTGATTAATTTGTTTGAAGTTTTCTTAAGAAAAAAACCAATTTAAAAATAAATTATATAAATATCCTCATTTTTTCATAGATATAATCTCATTCTCTTAATTTTTCAATTTTTAGCTTACACCAATTTTCTCAACAACTTAAATAAAAACCAAAGCTTTAAGTTAAAACCCAAAATTCCAGAGAATCCCATAAATTTTCACAAAATTCCAAAATCAAAATCTCCTTCTAAAAATATACCAAAACAATAAATAGTTGAATAAACACACAATTACTATCGTACAATTTTGTTAAAATATATTAGTCTTAAAATCATTTGGTACTTTATTTATTATCTTTCTTTTTTATTATAGTTCATATACCTTAATTAAATGTGTAATTTTATTTATTTATTTATTTTGGATAAACAAGTGTCAAATAGTTAACAAAAAGGGAGTAGGAGTGTATTCAAGAAGTGAGAAAAAAATGGAAAACATAAAGGTAAGATGATATTAATAGTTTATGTTCATATAACAGGAAGAGTATTTTTTTAAACATTTTTTTTAAAGTTTAAGCGTATTTTTGAAACTTCTGAAAGTTCAGGGTTTTTTTAAACAAAAATTTAATGATTTCTATCCAAAATTGATGACAAGGGTATTTTTGAACTCATTTTGGAAGTTTAAGGGTATTTTTGAAACTTTTGAAATTTCATGGGCATTTTTGACATAAATTGTAAAGTTCAGAGGCATTTTTTAAAATATAATTTAGCCTATTGTTTAATTTAAAATATATATATGAAAAATACTTGGTGCATTGACAACACCTATTTTTGTGCATCCCACCAAATTGTCCAATCACAATTTGCCATATGGCAAATTCTTCTTATTTTTTTGAAATATTTTAATTATATTTCTATGTGTGTAATGGAGTGAGATGGAAAAAATGGGTGATGCCCGGAATGTACTTAAGTATTATTCTCTTTCTTTATATACACACAGATGAGCATAGCTCAACTACATGAACTTGTATTATCAACCTTGAGATTTGAGGGTTGATCCTCCCACCCACCTATACACGTACGTACATACAGAAGTATAGCTCAATTGATATGAAATTGTACTATCACCCTGGGTTGGAAAAAAAAAATAAAAGAGAAGAGAATAGTTGCAAATCTGGCCATCATCTTCTAGATTTGTAAATGCAACAAGGACAAGGTTATTATTATTATTATTATTATTATTATTATTATTATTATTATTATTATTATTATTATTATTATTAATAATAATGTTGTTATTATTATTATTATCATTCAATTTTGCCCTCATTTGTGTCCCAATAATATATTCATTATACTTTATATTTCTCACATTAGTCAAATTTCGTATACAAGTTGTGCATTGATAATATATCATTTATACAATTGATATCTTAAATAGTATATCAATACTTATTCAAAATTCTTTTTAAGTACAAAATTGATATCTCATAGTATATCATTAGCCATCAAAAATATATTTTA
Organism: Benincasa hispida; assembly: GCF_009727055.1. Taxonomy (NCBI): domain Eukaryota; kingdom Viridiplantae; phylum Streptophyta; class Magnoliopsida; order Cucurbitales; family Cucurbitaceae; genus Benincasa; species Benincasa hispida. Next base: position 48,492,215 of record NC_052352.1, read on the forward strand.
CATATATTAAGTGCATCACTAGTATATCAACACTTATGAAAAATGCAATTTCAAGCATGTTGAGGGTTGCACAGGGCAAGGGCCAAAGTTATGGGCGGGCAATTTCACATATCTGCTCATTTAGCTTAATTTCATAACGTCTGACAAGAAGAATGAAACTTAGATGAAGGGACGGTTTTGAATTTGATGCTTATTTTTGTCTGGATGCATAAAATGGTAATTCCAGTGTGTAGCTCCACTGACGCTAACCGAGTGAAGACAATATTATACTAGCTCTTGTTCTGTGGAAGAAACAAAAGCATTGGATGTTTACTATTAAAAACGTAGAAGATACCAAATTCTTTCATAAGTTGGAGCTTAGCTTCAAGCAATTAAAAAGCCCTCTAAAAGCAACACTAGAACTTCAAGCAACTAAAAAGCACACCAAACGGATACAAGACATGTCGGCAACACATTTCGTTTGAATATTTCCATCTTTAGCGACAAACCATGTAAGGAAAATCAACAACACTTTTAATGGAAAATGATCCATAGAAATCATTACAACAACTAATATATATATATACATCATGACAACTCAATAGAAATCATAAACAATAAGTAATTATAAGCTATGATTATCGTGACTGCAGGATAGTATAGTTAATGGGTAATTATTAACTAATAATAGCTAATGAAAGTGACAAATTATCTAATTCAAAGTAAGTGGCTCCAATTGATCACGAAAAAAAAAAAAGAAAGAAAAAAAGCAAAAGAGATCTAAATATAATAAAATTCAATGCTTATTTCAACACACCATAGATCTGTCTAACCAAACATTACCATTATTCTAAACATTAATATAGTCCAAAGAAGAGTATTGAAATAATCAAATAACAAATGGGGTATTGATCAAAGTTTTAAATTCTACATACCTGCAAGAAGAAGATGATCCAATAATAATTGCTTCAAACTACCACATCATTCAACATTATTGGAAAATTTGTACAGATGACCCATTTTTTGGGTCCAAAATGTCAAATGACCAATTTTTTAAAAATAATGTTAATTGACCCTCTGCTGATATTATCGCCATACAAATTACATAAATTTCCCTTACAACAGCCTCATGAGGTAAGTCTCGCTCTCGTTTGATTAAACACTCTCGCTCTCGCTTGAAATTCCCTGGTTTGATGTGATTGTTCGTCAGTGTACGAATGATTTGACAATTTTCACGATGGAGCCCTAAATCAATAATACCTAAACACAATACAATGGTGATTTCTTTAAACTCTAAACTCCATTTCAATGGTGATTACTTCTCTGGTGTTCGACGGTGTTTTGTTGAACGGAGATTTTTCGAACAGGGATTTCAAGACGAGGTTTTTTCAGAACAGAACAGGTTTTTCAGAAAGGTGTTTCATTATTTTAAGTCTGTTTAATTATTTTTACTGTGTTATTTCTGGAAAGGTAGTATTACGAAATTTTGTATTGGGAGAGAGAGAGCGAGAGATAGAACGAGAGTGAGAAAGAGCAAGAGTAAGAAAGAGAGCAAGAGTAAGAGAGAGAGCAAGAGTAAAAGAGAGAGTGAGATTATGAGAGAGAGTGAGATTACGAGAGAGAACGAGATTAAGTGAGAGCGAGATTAAGAGATAGAGTGAGATTAAGAGAGAGCGAGAGTACACTTCAATTGCTTGTACAACTTAATAACAAATGTTCTCTTCTTTGTAGTGTTGAATCGACACCATCATGCAGCGGAAGAAGTCAGGATCCAAATGCATTCTAATTCATTAATTTTGGTTGAAAAGAAACATGCTAAAAACAGAGCATAATGGGTTTCATGAACATACCTTGGCCGAACCAATGAAATCTCCATTTCCAGCTGCAAAATCCTTTAAATCTATGTGTAGACCACCACAAGATCTTCCCTACTATCCTCTTAATGCTCTAGATGAGTTGTGGGACTCAAAATAAGCTGGAATCAAAGGGAATATGGAGAAAACTCACTGAACAGAACCCATTGAAGAACACATTTTTCATCCGAATTTTTCAGCAAAAATTCAATCGGTTCATCCTCTTTTCTTCACTCCAATCTCTTCAATATATTGCAGACTATCATGCAAAGAGATGTGTTGTATGAGATGCAACTCATGCTTGGAGTAAACCAAAGGAGAAGATGGGTTCCTTTAAGCTACTTTGAAGATGACTTAAAAAGCCTATTTTTTCAAGTTTGTGTAATTTTTCAATTTTCAAAATCTATTTTGATTTTTAAAAACATATTTTATTTCTAAAATAAAAATTTATTAATTTTACAAATTAATTTCAT